>NC_062281.1:24558416-24861446 GCF_902655055.1 Lutra lutra
CCCCAAGTTCCTGATTCATTCAGTCTGGGAAGGGTCTTGATGGACAATTTGTATGTCCAACACATTATTAGGGAAAGCTGTTGCTGCCGGTCTGGGGAAGGTACTTTGAGAATCACTCTACTAGGCAACAATCTAATCATGTGTGCTTTTCACCTGATTCAGGACTACAACAAGGTCAGGAAAATTGTGCCAGTTTCAAACAACCAGTGAAACAAAGAACCCTTGATTTACATCGAAAATGTTGCCTGTGGACTGAAGACAATCCCTGGGCTCAGTTTTTCTGAGTAAACCCAGACCAACCCCAAGGGATTTACACTCTTACTAAATCAGAGTCAGAAATGACGGAAAAAGTCAATTGGTCAAATTCAATTTTCAATATTGGAAAACCCATCAACGATTTCATCATAATTGATTTACACAGACAAGGCCTTAGAGACAACCTAATTTCCAGAAAGGCAATGATATAATGGAAAGACCATGAAATTTCAAATCAGAAACCAGAATGAGAGTTCTGATTTTACCACTTACTGGCCTATGGTACCTGGGAGTGTTTCCTTCCTTTCTGGGAATATATATATTTTTTCCTTACCTATAAAATAAGAAACAGAGTAAGATTCACATTATAAAAGTCTTAGGGGCATCAACTGAAGTAATGCATAGGAAAACTACAAGTTATTATGCAGATCTTTTAGATATTTGAGGTCATTTTTGACTAGTGATTGAGTCAGTAGTGATTTGTTTTGCTGGATTGGAATCCACAGACCTTCTCGTCTTTACATTCCATAGTTTTTCAGGCAACCTCAGAAGATTAATTTAACATATCTTTTATCTCTCCTGTCCTTGCCTTTTTTTTAATTGCACTGTTGTCTTCAACTTCTTCATTTCAAGTCTGATTGAATGCAGTTTTCTACCTGGAGGCCAGTATCTCCCTAAAACCCATCTCACCTGTAGTCCTGCATACACACCAAAGGAAGTGCTTTATTTATACTGTAAATGCTCCTTTCAGAAAGAAAAAGAGGAAAGATAATAAAGATAATCAAGTCATTATTTACTAAATACTGTGTTCCAGTCATTGTGGTAATAAACTACCCATGCATTATCTTTTTTTAACAATTGCAGCAACACTTTGAGGTAGACTCTGTTATTTTTCTGATTTTTAACTGAGAAAGGTGAGGTATAAATAAGTTTTGAAGATCCAGTTGGAACAGCCTGAGGGCTAGAACTAGATTGCAAAGGCAGGTGTGTCCCAGTTGGGAGGCCTTACTTACATCCATCCCTTGGTTGGTTGACCCTAAGCCTTCTCTGGCTTAACAGAGCATAAACAATAAAGGGTTTCGAACCTGAAACAAAATAACCTAGTCTCTGACAGGATCCTTCCAAGTATAGTTCTCGCCACTTGTACACAGTCTGGGCTTGTTTCCTTATTGTCCCTTTACTTGCATTGATTTAGACATTGTTGATGAAGTCTTAGAATATAAGTGAGATTCAGTGCAGTGGAGTCTGGAGCCAATGACCAAGAAAGAATTCTTGAGACATCTTTGGTGCAAAATGGTAGTTTATTAAAGCATGGGGACAGGACCCATGGGCAGAAAGAGCTGCTGCCCCAGGGTTGTGAGGGGTGTAGGTTATGAATGATGGTGTTGGGAGAGGTAGGGAAAAGGGAGATTTCAATAGAACTTTCTTATGCTAAAAAGGACCTATAAGATACCAGATGCCTTGAGGCCCTGTCATTGTCAAGGTTTTTTCCTCTAGCCTGGTATTAACATTAAGATAGTTGGGAGATTCCTAAAGAATGTCACATATGTCCCACCCAGGAGTGGGGGTGGGGGAGGTTTGCAGGGTTTCAGTTTGTGCTTTGTCCTCAGCCAGCCTTCTGTTCCCTCATCATTGTTGCATTCTTAAGAAACTATCTTGTAGCGGATGATGATGATGATGATGTTGATTCATTTTCATTGAGTACTTGTGCCAGGAAATTATCTGAATTCTTTATATATATACTAACTTTGTGTAACAATATTTAGAGATTAAATACTATTATTATCCCCATTCTGTATGTGATGAAACTGAACAACAGAGATATTGAATAATTTGTCCTAAGTCACATGCTCATAGGAAGTTGGTATTCAGGCAAGTGTATCTGACAGCAGAGCCCATGATCTTAACACCTGTATTATCTGGATTTCTGTGCTACATGCTACTGACTGCCTTTTCCCCCACATTTATCTTCTTCATTTAAAATTGCATCCTCCTTTATTTCTCTACCCAACAAAATTTTAAAAAAAATTAAAAAAATTAAAAAAAAAAGATCATGCTAAACTTTCCATGCATAAAGTTTCCTAAGAGAAACCATATCACCTGCCATTTATGCCATCTGTTTTATCTGTACGTGTCTATAAATAGAAAATATTTTCTCTCCAACTAATCACTAAACAAGTTTAGGTGGTAGGGGGTATTTTCTACTCCAGTTCTCCCTCTACCTGACAGGGTGCTAAGGGATTAACAATAGGTACACGATGCAGTTTTTAGTGACCAAGTGGCAAAGGACCCCTGTTTTTGTTTTTGTTTTTTCTGTCTCACATGACTCTCCTGCCATTCACCCTGGAATGTACCACTTTTCTTTATCTGGTCTTCTACGTCTAGCTGGAGTTTTACTTTTTCTATCAAGTTTTTGTAGACTCTTCCCACTAGAATGAATACCTTCTCCTTTGATTTTATAACTGTTGTTGTCACAGCACTCATTTGATTGTTCCATTGTAATTTTTTTTTAAAGATTTTATTTATTTATTTGACAGACAGAGATTACAAGCAGGCAGAGAGATAGTCAGAGAGAGGAGGAAGCAGGCTCCCTGCTGAGCAGAGAGCCCGATGTGGGGCTCGATCCCAGAACCCTGGGATCATGACCTGAGCTGAAGGCAGAGGCTTTAACCCACTGAGCCACCCAGGCGCCCCTCCATTGTAATTTTATTACAAAATTTTCTGATTTAAATTTGACAGAATACTAATCAATAATGAGCCTCCTTAGAAGATATTGGTTGGGGCTGTTTAGTCTTCTATGAAATACTGTCAAGAAGATTGTTGGTTTTAACTGCTAGGGATGTAGGTGCAAGAGAAAAGTGTACAAAGAAATCAGTTTCTGGGTGGAGTAGATATCAAAAAACATATGCAATAAGTCTGAAAATCCTGTTAAAGACATTATTATAATGAAGGTGCTTAATATTTATAAGATCCTTCATGTCTTAGAATTGAAAAGGAGAGTTGATGGGTTTCAATGCCCTTATCAGTGAAATATTATCTTCCACTCTAAATGTAGGTTTCCTTGCTCTTTCTGTGGTATATAAGACCTACTACTGTTTTGTGGGGGTTTTTTTGTTTTTGTTTTTGTTTTTGTTTTTTAGCTCTTTCTCATTTTGCTTTTCTGAAAGTAAATATTGAGGAAGAAAAGTCTGAAAGCTACAATGCTCATATTCACACCAAGAACATGGACAGATGGATATCCCAATCCATATTACTTACAATTTTAAGAAAACTAATATTGGTTAAAGCAAGATATCTGTATAGCAGATGTCTATCTTTCTCCAACAGCTCTGAACACCAGCTGTTCAGATGAGGTTTTTATGAAGCATAAAGTCTGAGTACTGCTGTTCTATGTCCTGAATATTCTTTTAGTTTTTTTGAGAGCAGAAAGGAAGAAAGAAAGAAAGAAAGAAAGGAGAGTCAAGTCAATTCTCCAGGAAGAAAGTGAGGGAAACTTTGTTGGAATGGTATCACACTAATTTAAGTGCTTTTTCTCCATTCATATATGCGTAAAGTCTCTAAGACAGGACTTAGAGCAAAAAATTGAATGGATACCAAATATTTTCTTTTCATGTATGAAATATGCAGAACCACTTCCCTTGCTTGATGGTAATTCAATTTTATAGGGTTAGCAAATATTTTTCCCTCCAAACTTTAATATCAAGAGGACTTTTCAATTTAGAAATAAATATCCTGCCTCTACCAAGGGCTTTACCTTGATTAACCTTCCTAACTAACTGGGGAGGTTAGTTGCTATGAATGTGTTTGCATGTGAACTTCAAGCTGGTTTTATTGACATAAGAGGTCAATCTAACAAGGTCCCAGCATCAAGGGAGGAGAGCAGAGAAGCTATACTAATTGTGGCCATGAAGAGCATGTAAGTGTTTTCATTAAAAGTCAATACTCATGCAGATTTTCAATTCACCATCTGGCCCTCTTTGCACTGATATTTGAAATGCAAGAAGCTGATTTAGTTACCCTTCTTCATCATTTGGTCATATATTCACAGACTGACTACCTTTTTACCATTTTTAGGTAATATACGTGAAAATATAGTAACAGACTTTCTGTATCTTATATTCTATTTCTTCAAATATTTTGAATCCTTATTTCAAAATATCACTAAATTTAGTTTCAGCTTAGTATGAAAGAAGAATTAACTTGGCCATCCTATTTAAACATATGCACTAATCATAGGACTTGAGGAACCATTTGAAAATTTATGGTTAATATTGAACTAAATTTATTTGCAAAACTTTTGTTAATATGTTTGTGTAGGAGTAGACATGAGGGGCGGAGATGTTGGGGTAGAGGTGAGGGGATATTGTTCATTCTCTAATAACTCTTTGGAAATTACAGTGAATTTAGCAGGTATATGTTAGAGCTACACTTACCTCCTAGTAGCATATATAATCAGAAATTCTTATTTTAGAGCATTGTCTTTTTTTTTTTAAGATTTTATTTATTTATTTGTCAGAGAGAGAGAGAGAGAGCGAGCACAGGCAGACAGAGTGGCAGGCAGAGGCAGAGGGAGAAGCAGGCTCCCCACTGAGCAAGGAGCCCAATGTGGGACTCGATCCCAGGACGCTGGGATCATGACCTGAGCCAAAGGCAGCGGCTTAACCAACTGAGCCACCCAGGCGTCCCTAGAGCATTGTCTTATATAATAATCTCGATAAAAATTCATGAGGCAACTCCCCACTCCCCTGTTTTACATATGAGACAACTGGTGCTAACAGAAGTCAAATAATTACCTAAGGTTTCACAGTCAGGAAGTAGCACATCTAGGATATAAAACCAGATTCTTCTGGGTTGGTTTCACTGTCCATTACTTCCTATGCTAACACACAGAAAACAATGGAATTGGCACTTAATATTCTGCTTCTTGGTAAAATTCAACCAAATGCTGTATTTGTAAATTCAGTCTCAATAGTGATTGTTATTTGTTCCACTTAGCCTATCTCATTGTCCCATGATCACACTTTTCTCATTGTATCTTGTCCTTGTATTCTCATAATTTATTTTAGGTCTCTCACCACTCCTCTCTTCACTCCTTTGGTAAATCTTACACTCTGTATCCCTTTTTAGTTTTAGTTAAAAATTTACTTATTCCTCTCTGAAATCTTCTATCTTCTTCAAATGTCATTGAGCTTATTTCTCTGAACTTCTCTGGTACTCTATTGTTCTACTGAATTGGTGCTAAATTACATATTATGTTGTCTTGATTTATTGGGTTATTCTCTATTACATTTTAAGATTTTAATGTAAATAATTATATCTTCTTTACTACTTCTACCAGGCCGACAAACTAACAAAATAAATCAGGATGTTAATGCACGATAGAGAACAAACTAACCAGAGATTGGGTGGATTAGTGGTATCAAAAACATTATCCTAACAGGTCTAGTGAATAATGTGGAAAAACCTGCTTTTTATTGATGTCAGTAAAATGGAGAACACAAATATTAGTTGTGGAAAATGCTGCATTTCAGAACAAGAAATGACTGACAACAGATCAGGAAGTCAGTAGGAAATCTTCATAAGGAAAAGGGCATCTCCTTGATCACAGCTCATCCAATCATTGTATGTAGGAAAACTTTCTACAAGTCACCAATTCTTCATCATAAATTGGAGCTATTTCATTGATAAGATTAAGAACTTTCACAAGGTCATCAGAAGTCTGGTCTCCTGAAATGCCATCAGGTTGAAATGGTTTCAAGATGTGAAAATCACAACACAGAAGGAAAGTATTTTGTAAGGGATTAAGTGCTGCTTCAGTGACTTGGGCAAATGTTATGGTGTTTATCGTGAAATCTAAAAAAAGGAAAGTTAGTAAGAATCTGTCAGTTTGTGCCCATCCCGGCTTTGATGACACTGTGCCCTGATCACGGACACACGTATCCTTTCCAGTAATGGGAGATGACTCATTAGGTTACCATGGCATTATGAAAATATTGTGTAATGTATACTTTATTGGGTATGAAGTGATTAAACAGAAAGTCTCCCAGCTACTGTTGCCTTGGGAGGCTTTAATGATGCTATGCAGTAAGGGTCATGGTCATGGTTGCTGCCCAAATGGAGAATCTGTTTCCCTTCGTCTCTGAGCAGAAAAGAACTCCTCCCACCAGAGGGCCTTTAGAACCTCTCCCACACTTAGAGAGATCACATTGCTGAAGCAGACGATACTTTTTTCCTACACACAGGCCAGAAAAGAGATGATAGACACAAAATGCTCAATTTAGAACAATGCAACAATATGTAGCATAGGTATTTGAGGGATTAACAAATAAAGGTTTGGTTTTCAAAATTCCTACATTGAACGTTTATGTAAGCAAAGACCAAGTCATGGTACTATGGACCTGGAAGTAAGAAGTGAAGGTCTCAGACCAGAGGAGAAAAATGTGGAACACAAAAAAGAAAGGTCGGACTTTACCATCACAGGGAATGTCCTGTGAGCCACCTTGGTTCATGCTTAACACTAGCTCATTATTATTAATTAGACATTGTTATGTGCCAGACACCTGCTAGATCCTGAAAAATCAAGGGAAAGTTAGCAGATGTGATTCCTCACTCTCATGGCATTTATAGATTAACAGGAAAGACATTAAAACAAGAATCATCCAAACAAAAGTATAACCACTAAATACTTTAAGTGCTATGAAGAAAAGATACAGGGAGGGTAAAGTTTACAGTGTTTAACAAAGTGACTTAATACAACCTGGGATTTGGAGGAGTAGGCAGTTTTCCTAAGAAAATATTGTCTAAGTTGAGACCTAAAATTAGTGCACATAAAGTAGATAAAAAGGGTCACTAGCAGGGAAGAGGTATTAAGGACTAGAGAGAGGTGGACAGACCCATCATGTGCCAGACAGTGTGTTATGTGGATCAGAAAGCGAGCTACAGTGGCTGGAACTAAGAGGCAATGGTATTATTTAGAGTTAAAATTATGTTTGTCCATATTATAAACAATAGATTAAATGGTACAGGATGATTAGAAAGGAACCAAACCAAAGAAAGGCGCCTCCTCATCATTTCACTGTCAGCTATAGGAAGGAGGAATCTGTACTGTGTTTTTCAAGGCATGTAGAGATGGGGTTATGGTATTCTGTCAGGTGAAAGGAAGAGAATGGTGCTGTCAACTTGGTGGGAGGTGCACAGAGTCGTATCAAAGAGAAGTTTGGAGAATTTTTCCTGATGATGAGGAGAGGATGAGCGTTTGCCAGTTGTGAGATCTGCCTGTGTCCTGGTGGAGAACCTCCCAAGAGATGACTGAGTTTCTGCTATAAGAGCTCATGAATGTCAGCCAGTGTGGGTCAATCCCGATCAGCAAGGCACTGGCCTTAGGAATAATCAGAGGTGGTGCCACTGCTTGTCATAAGAGACCCTATCAGACTAAGCAAGGAGTGTGGTCAAGATAGCTCTTTCTTAATTTTGCACAGCACAAACTGGAGGAAAGAAACTTTAAAATTTGCAGACTGAATTAGTTCAGACTAGTTAGGTGGATGTTGAGCAGAGTTAGGAGAATTATGAATTAGTGTTTTAAGCCACTAAGTTTGTTATAGGGAAACAAATGAATGGAGCATCTGAAATTGCTGTTTTTCTCTTCATTTGTTAGCACCATCATCTGCCACAACTAAAGGCAAATAGTGACTTTTCAGCTTTCCTCTTCTTCCTTCCTTCTCAACTTTTTAAAGTCTCCACTGGACTTAACGAATAATAAGTTATCATCAGAAGTTGCATTGCTTTTTACTGAAAATTTTGTTGCATTTTTTCAACTAATTTATTTATTGTGGTATATCCTGTTATGCTGTATTATAAATTCATGTTTCTGTACATGTTCCTAATAACATGTTATTTTTTAGAGAATAATAAATAATATTTAACATTATAATATATTAATGTTTTAGTTATACATGCATGGGCGTTTTATGTACGTGTGTTTTACAAAATTGATTAGGGGTTTAGTGTTCATGTGTATTTGTATCCTAACTTTCCCATTTAAAATAATGGGAAATAAACTCCTGTTTGGCATTTCTTGCTGAGAATGTCAGAGTTTTCAGAAATGAATTGCTGATGTTAAATGAGACTTGGCTATTTTTAGGATTTCTGCTTTCTGTAGTGAAAGAAGCAAAAGAGAGAAGGGGTTTCTCTGTTGGGTAACCACAGAAGAGTGTCTGCAAGTGGGTGGAAGATACTGCGTTTGTTTTGGTTATGTTCATTGTCTGATGTTTTCACACATAGGTAGGGAAGCCAAGAAGGCAACTGCTTAGTTAAAAAAAACAAAAGCAAAAACAAAACAAAACACCAGGAAATAATCAGAAACCACTGGAAGTCCTTAACAATGACTCAGTTGTATTTGGGTCAGATAAAATTATGAAAGGCCATATACAGTGGCCCAGGAGGACCAACTCCAAAGGAACAGATGAACCCAATTATTTTACACAGATACTACCCAATATTCACCCCCTTTGAAGCCAGAAATTGAGGACAGATTGCTGCTGGTTATAGCAGCACTTTACAGAATCTTCCATTTTAACTTATGTAATAAAAAGTTCTCATGGGTAAGAGTTATATTTCAGGTGGCCAAAGCAATTGACTCAGGCCCCCAAAGAACTCAAACATCACTATGTACAGGAGAGAAATACAGCCACACGTTTCTGTGAAAATTCCATATATGTACAAATGAGATGCAAGGAACATATGTTCAGCCATAAATATGCTCATGTAGAGCAGTCTTGTACTTCCGGAATAATCACATGCAGGGACATTTGAGAAAATGCAAATAAACTACTTAGAAGTGTTCTTGGCTCTTTGTAAGTGCTCAATAAATGTTAACTGCAGTAATAATATTATTGTTGTTCTTTTCCGTTTGTTTTTACGCCTCTTTCTCCTCCTCTGCCTTTTCTTTCTCCTCATATTCATTGCTTCTCTGGAAATGCCCTCATAGTACTGTTACTGATTCCTGGTCACCCACTTTCAGAACAGAATCATGATTAATTCTCTTCCTTGTCCATCTGCTTTTCCAATTAATTCCCTTCTCAGATCAATTTTACTTCTACACCCTTTAGTTCTCTCCTCCATCTCATGCTCTTTGCCACTGTCATGTTGAATATTCCTGTAACTTTTCATCTAGAAAGCACCAGCCTCAGACCAAGGGTCGATTGCCCATGGGCAGTGCTCTAACCTTAGAGCACTGCAAAAAACAGGCATGTCATAAAGATGAAGATAATTCAGTCTTGATGAACCTTTTCAGGGTTTTTCTGCCAGAAAACCTCGAAACATGTTGAAGGGTTTTTTGCTACCCATTTCATTCTTCATAGTTAAGCATTGATTTTATTATGACCCATAGTCAAGTGCAGTAATGCCAAAATATTTTCCAAGTTTAGGGCTTCTAAGATCTTATAATCTGACCTAGCTCCTGATTCATCTCCTTCATTCTAGCTGCTGCTTTCTCATAATACACTGCTTTCAGGATAGTGAGTACTTCTATAATGAAATTGCACTGCTCAGAAATTAACAGTGATTTATGGTGATTAAAAATATCCAAAATCCATAGAGATGTGGGTTAGGGAGAATTCTGTAATATTTTGGGGGTATGAGTATAAAGAATGGGCTTTCATAGGGAAATCTATATCAAGGATAAGTAAGAGAAGATCATAGCCCACTGATGTCTCATCATCCTCCAGAGAGATTCTTTGAGGTCAGGGTATTTTGGATACTACATAGGTTTGTGTTATAGGTGTGGGTAACTTTCCATCTCTGAGCTACCTCTTGGTAGTGCATGTGGGAGAACACCTTTGATACATGTAAGATACCAGGCCCAAGGAAAGCTGAGCTCAGGTGCATGGGGATGGGGGGAGTACTTGGTCTCTGTCTGCCCATTCAAAGGCAATCTGAGCCTAAGTATTTATCCCCTGGATAATCCTGCTTGTCTCTCTCCATAACTTATTAACTACTACCAAGTTTTGACTTAAAGCTACCTTTCTGATCCTGACACCCCCCTTTGCATCCTATGCTCTTTTCTTTTTCCCTTCCCTTCCCTTCCTTTCACTTTGCTTTGCTTTGCTTCACTTTGCTTCCCTTCCCTTCGCTTCCTTTCCCTTCCCTTCCTTTCCCTTCTCTCTTCCCTTCCCTTCCCTTCCCTTCTCTCTTCCCTTCCCTTCCCTTCTCCCTTCCCTTCCCTTCCCTTCCGTCCTCTCCTCTCCTCTCCTCTATTTCCTGTGCTGTTTTTCCTTGAAAGATTTACTCCTGTTGGGATATCTACCACTTTGCTTACATCAGCTCTCCACCTCCACACTTATACTTGCTTCCGACATCAACTTCATGTTTATTCTACATAACGTTCAGAAATCATGTTAAATACGGCTCCCCTTCATGGAGTCTTCCTTTCCATTCACCTATGATAGACTGGATGTTTTTTTGATGGGGAAGTAAAATATTTAGAAACCTAAGCATACTGTTTAAAAATTAAAATAGTTTAAAAAATAAAGAAAAATTAAAATTAAAATAGTTTTTGAGTAAACTCCGTATTTTTATTCTTTTCATCAAAACTAATTAATATAATAATGCCTTTGTTTAAAAATTACATTTAATTAATGAAAAATATAAGGGGCCCAAACTGACTTAGAGATGTCAGGATACTTTGTAGGAACTTAAGTTTTATGAACAATATGAATAGGCCAAACCAAGATATCAGTTTCAAGCTTCTGGTAAAAGTGATTACAGACTTCTAAGCAGTAATTTCTATAAAGCTTTGTCAGTCAAGCAATGAAATGTGAACTTCTTTAAAGAAGTTTATAAAATTGCATTATTTACAAGTTTGGGAGTATATCATATGTTAAATAGAAATGATTTTTGATATAAAATATAAAACTCAAGCAGGACCTGAAAAGACTGAAAAAATAAGATCATACTTAGAATAGACATATATTAAACTTTGAGAAAGTATTAAGAGGAGTTAAGGTAAAAACTTACGTGATATCCAATTGCACCTAAGCAGCGGGCACAGAGTGCATTTCAGAATGGTGTAAAATTGCTTCTTGCCTAGGAATATGCATTAAATAAAGTAGAAGTAGAGGTTCTAAAATAATAATTTATATTTTAGAACTAGTAAATAAATGTGTAGTGCAAAAGAAGTACAATTTGTGCTTTGTTTTCTTGAACCATTACTTCTAGAAAATGTTTCCTAAGTACTTATAATGTATGAAAAAATATCCACAACACAGTGACAGACGTGGCTTCCATCCAGTGGTTCTGCTATCTGAGTAAGTCTAGTAATAAAGCAGACATAAAAACACCGGAAGACGGATGACTTATATGGCGGTGATGCAGTTTGCCTGTGGTTTTATTTTTCTGGTCTCTTCTTTGAGACCTCACCCATTGCTCTATGATTTTAAAAAAGTGCCATGTGTGGGGTCACAGAATTGCCTTTTGGTCCTGTTTTCTCCTTCATAAAGAGTATAGTATGAGGCTAATGTTAAATTGGTATGTTACAAATTAATGCATTCAAAGGCCCTAGTTCATAAGACACATTTTTGCTTATTCCAGCTTTATTTGTACATGGCTAAAGTAAATCAGGCTTGCTAGAGGTCTGTGATATGATATTAGCAATTTAATAGAGATGCTGGTTTTGATGATGGCCATCAGAATATCTTTAAAAAAAATTTTTTTTTAAAGATTTTATTTATTTATTTGTTAGAGAGAGAGAGCATGAGCACAGGCAGACAGAGTGGTAGGCAGAGGCAGAGGGAGAAGCAGGCTCCCCACTGAGCAAGGAGCCCAATGTGGGACTCGATCCCAGGACGCTGGGATCATGACCTGAGCCGAAGGCAGCCGCTTAACCAACTGAGCCACCCAGGCGTCCCACTGAGCCACCCAGGCGTCCCTCTTTTTAAAAATTTTTAAAGACACTTTTATGGTCATTACCTTTAAAATTTCCACATTGTAAATAAATGGTAGGTTTTTTTTCCTGCAAAATAACAAGATAATAGGAGAAAGAAAATTGCTGACAAGTAGGTAGCCTTTAGGAAATTCTGTTCAGGTGCTATTTCCTGGAGTAACAGAGTCTCTGAGGAATATGTGTCTCTAAGACTGGAGGACCTCAGGTATATTAATTGAATGCTTGATATGAAGAGGTCCTTAATGTACCAGTGAATTGCATCTGTAGCCACAAAATTTTGGAAAGACAGTGGCTTCTTTCAGTTGTCTTGTTTCTTGTTACCAACAAGGATAGACTACAAAAATAAGAGAGAACTATAAAATGGACAGCTCAGGTCCAAAGGGCTGTTTAATGACCATCCATTTAATTATTTATTCATAAATCACATAACTGTTAACTAACTCTGTGCTTAGAGATGATTTGATACTTTCAAAAACACTTGTCACACTAAGAAAATGGTAATCATCTCTTACAGTTAAGAATTACAAAATTCTCAATCTTTATTGTCTTTTAATTGTGCTTATGTTGTAAAAAGCTTTTTGTGAATTCCAATCACTGAAAAAACTAAGAATGGAAGTACGTTGATATTTTTGATACTCTGTTAGATACTGACGCTCCAGCGGATAGGAGTGATATCTATGCATTAACTAGGATAACACTTGATTTTATCAGATAGTATTGCTAGATGGATGAATAAATGCATTGTGATAGTTGGTAGAGTGAAATGCTGGTGTCAGAGAAACACGTAAATAATTCCTTCAGAATAAGGCATTTGCTATTGTGTCAGTTAGTCACTTGAGAAAAGCCATTGTAAGCATTTGTTGAGGAAACTGAGAATACTAGGTCTTGAGATTTAAAAAAAAAAAAAAAAGAAAAATCATCTCCAAGATGACCAGTATTTGTGCATCAAAGGATGGAAAAAGAGGTGTTGGGGAGAGATGTAGTTGGAAAGGTAGGCTGTATTCAGATCTTGAAGAGTCAAAGGTCATTCTAAAGAGTATGGAATTTTAAGTAGAGGGGTAACAAAATTAACTGTGCATTTCACAAGAATCAATCTGTTTATTACCACTGTGGATACCACTGTTACCAGAAAATTTATTTAAAAAAATGATGATCCAGTGCTCACTTTGGCAGCTCCTATACTAAAATTAGAATACTACAGAGATTAGCATGGCCCCTGCACAAGGATGACAGGCAAATTAATGAAGAAATAGCAACCCAAACTTCCCAAATCGGGGGAAGGAAGTGAACATTCAGATTCATAAGGGAGAGAGGATATCAAATAGGATAAATCTAAATAAGGCTACATGAAGACACATTACAAGGTAGTTGACACAAGTCAAAGATGGAGTGAATTTTGAAAATGGTAAAATTTGTCACATGTAAGGGATCCCTCATAAGACTATCTGCAGATTTCTTAGCAGAAAACTTGCAGGCCAGAGGGGAGTTGGGAGGTAAGTTTAAAGTGTTGAAGGAAAAAAAACACTACCAAACAAAAATACTGTACATAGCTGAACAGTTCAAAAACGTAGGAGAGATAAAGATTTTCCCCAACAGAAACTAAGGGAGTTCATCACTTATAATCTGCTTTATAAGAAATACTAACGGGAGCTCTTCAAATTGAAATGAAAGTATGCTAAACAACACAAAAGTACATGAACCTTGGTAATGATAAATATATAAACAAATATGGAATACTGTAATATTGTAATGGTGATATATAAATCACTATTAATTTTAATATAAAGATAAAAAGCACATTAAGAATAAGTACAACTATAAAATGTATTAATAAATTCATAATATAAAAAGATATAAACTGTGATACAAAAATACAGATTCAAAGGGATATATGCTCCCCAATGTTTATAGCAACATTATCAACAATAGCCAAACTATGGAAAGAGCCCAGGTGTCCATTGACTGATGAATGAATAAAGAAGATGTGGTAATATATATAATGGACTATTACTTAGCCATCAAAAGAATGTAATCTTGCCATTTTCAATGATGTGGATGGAGGTAGAGTGTATTATGTCAAGTGAAATAAGTTAGAGAAAGACAAATACCATATGATTTAATTCCTGTGGAATTTAGGAAACAAAACAGATGAACATAGGGGAGAAAAGAGAGGGAAGCAAACCATAAGAAACTCTTAATGATAGAGAACAAACTGAGGGTTGATGGAGATGGGTGGGAAACAGGCACAATGGGTAATGGACATTAAGGAGGGCACTTGTTAGGATGAGCACTAGGTGTTATTTGTAAGTGATATATCACTAAACTCTACTGTGAAACCAATATTACACTATATGTTAACTAATTAAAATTTAAATAAAAATTTGGAAGGGAGAAAAAGATAAAAATTGTGATTTCAATAACAGAAAGTGTGTTGGGCAGGAGAAGTTAAAAGAATGGAGTTTTTATATGCTATTGAACTTAAGTTGTATTGGCTTAAAATGGGCTGTTATAAGATGCTTTATATAAGCCTCATGATTACTACAAAAAAATACAGAATATACACAAAAGAAAAGATATAAAAACATATGACCACAATAAATCAACAAAACACAAAGAAGATAGCAAGAAAAGATGGACAAAAGAACCACAAAGCAGAATACAATGCAATAGTAAGTTTTTCCCTAAGAATAATTACCTTAAAAGTAATGGATTACATTTCCTGATCAAAAGACATAGCATGGCTGATGATAATAAAACAAGACCCAGTTACAGGTTACCTATGAGGGATTTTCTTTTCTTTTCTAATATTTTATTTGTTTATTTGACAGAGAGTTAGAGAGCACAAGGAGGCAGAGTGGCAGGCAGAGAGAGAGGGAGAAGCAGACTTCCTGCTGAGCAGGGAGCCAGATGCGGGACTTGATCCCAGGACCCTGGGATCATAACCTGAGCCAAATGCAGATGCTTAACCGACTGAGACATCTATATGCTCCTAGGGGGAGTTTCTTTAGAATCAAAGACACGCATAGTTAATGGGGTGGAAAAAAGATATTCAATGCAAATGGTAATCGGAAGAGAGCAGGGGTGGTTTTACTTGAATCAAACACAATACATTTAAAATACATTTTAAGTCAGAAACTCTCACACAAGGTACCAGAAAGGACATTACATAATGATAAAAGGATATTCATCAGGAATATATAACAATTATAAATATATAGGTACCCAACATCAGAACACCAAAATATATAAAGCAAAAATTAATAGAACTAAAGGGGGAAATTTATAGCAATACAATAGCAATAGGAGAATTCAATATCAAATTTTCAGTAATTGATACCATATCTGGGCATAAAATCAATAAAGACACAGCTAACTTGAACAACACTGTAGATCAAACAAACCTAACAGACATATTCAGAACTTTCTCTCCAACAGCAGTTGAATATACATTTTTCTCAAGCATACATGGAACATTGTCCAGGATAGATCCCATGTAAGTTCATAAAACAAATCTTAACAAACTTAAGAAGACTGAAATTATATGAAGTATCTTTCTCCAACCATAATGGTATGAAACTAGGAATCAGTAAGAGAACAGAAATTGGAAAATTGACAAATATGTGGATGTTAAGCAACATACTCTTGAAAAACCAAGGGTCAAAGAAGAAATCAGAGGAGAAATAAAAAAATTCCTTGAGGCAAATGAAAATTAAATAAAACACAACATACCAAAACTAATGGGATGTAGCAAAAAAAAAAAAAAGAGAGAGAGAGAGAGAGAGAGGGAATTTTAAGGCAATACACACCCACATTAAAAAGGAAGTTCTAGGGGTGCCTGCTTGGCTCAGTTGGCTAAGCGTTTGACTCTTGGTTTTGGCTCAGGTCATGATATGATCATGGAATCGAGCCCTGCATTGGGCTCCATGCTCAGTGCAGACTCTACTTTAGATTCTTTTCCCCTCCCTGTCTTCCCTCTCTCTTTATCTAAAACAAATAAATAAAATCTTAAAAAAAGAGCCAAAAAAAACCCCTACTAAATTTATACCTTAATGAACTAGAAAAATAACAAGCTAAGTCTAAAGTTATAAGGAGAAAGGAAATACTAAATACTAGACCAGAAATAAATGAGATAGGGGCTACAAAAACAATAGAAAAGATCAATGAACCCAGGAACTGGTTTTTGGAAAAGAGAAACAAAATTGACAAAACTTTAGCTTGTATAACAAAATAAAAAGAAAACAGATTCAAATTAATAAAAAATGAAAGAGGAGATATTACACCTAATATCACAGAAATAAAAAGGATCAAAAGAGGCTACTATGGACAGTTATTTACCAACAGACTGGATAACAGAGGAAATGGATAAATTGCTAGATATGTACAATCTACCAAGACTGAATCATGAAGAAAAACAAGGTCTGAACAGATCAGTAATGAATAAGGAGATTTAATCAGTAATAAAAACCTTCCAACACAGAAAAGTCCAGGACCAGATGGCTTCACTAGTGAATTCTACCAAACATTTAAGGAAAAATTATTGCCAATTCTTTTCAAACTCTTCCAAAAAACTGAAAGGGAGAAAATACTTCCAAACTAAATTTTATGAGGCCAGAATTACCCTGATAGCAAAGCCAGACAAAACCACCACAAGAAACAAGAAATTTATAGGCCAGTGTCCTTGATTAGCAGAGATGCAAAAATCCTCAAAACACTAGCAAACTAATTCCCTACATTAAGCCAGTACATTAAAAGGATCATATGTCACGATCTAGTAAGATTTATTCTTGAGACACAAATGTGTTTCAACATATACACATCAATAAATGTGACACAGTAACAGAATTAAGGATAAGAATCACAGGATTATCTCAATAGTTACAGAAAAAAATTTAACAAAAACTTTTTCATGAAAACAACTAGGCATAGAAGCAGTGGACCTCAACATAATAAACACCTTATATGGAAAATCCACAGCTAACATCATACTCACTTGTGATAAATTGAAAGCTTTTTCTCTGGTATCAGGAAAAAAGAAAACCCACTCTCACCACTTGTATTCAGCATAGTACTAAAAATTCTAGCCAGAGCAATCAGGCAAGAAAAAGAAATCAATTAATTTAAATCAGAAAGGATAAAGTAAAATCATCTGTGTTGCAGATGAGATAATTCTATATGTAAAAATCTCTAAGGATCCCACAAGAAGAAGAAAAAAAAAAAACCTGTGAAAGCTAATAAATAAACTCAGTAAAGTTATAGGATACAGAATCAACATAAAAATAATTTTATTTTTATGTAATAATAAAGAAATATTTGAAAGATAAATTAAGAAAGCAATCCCACTTATAATAACATCAAAAAAATATACTTAGCAATTTATTTGAGCAAGGAATAAAAGACTTATACACTGAAAACTGTAAGACATTGGTGAAACTAATTGAAGGAGACATAAACAAATGGGAAAAATCCCGTATATACTTATTAGAAAGCTTAATAGTGTTAAAATATTCACACAACCCAGAGCAACCTACACATTTGATGTAATAAACATCAAAATCCTAGTGACATTTTTTACAGAAATAGAAAAAAATCCCAAAATTCATATGGAATCATAAAAAGTACCCTACATAGTCAAAGCAGTATTGAGAAAGAACAACCCTGGAGGCCTCATACTTTCTGATTTCAAGATATACTACAAAGCTACAGTAATTAAAACAGTATGGTACCAGCATGGATACAGACAGATTGCCCAATGGAACAGAATAGAGAACCCAGAAATAAACCCATGCATATACAGTCAATTGATCTTTGACAGGTGTACCGAGAATTCACAGTAGAGAAAGGATTTTCTTTTTAACAAATGGTGATGGGAAACTAGATATCTGCATGCAAAACAATGTAATCAGAACATTATCTAACACCATATTTAAAAATCTCAAAAAGTATTAAAGGCTTAAACATAATACCTGAAACTTTAAAAATCGTAGGAGAAAACATAGGGCAAAGTCTCTCGACTTAGGTCTTGACAGTGATTTTTGGATATGACACCAAAAGCACAGGTGACAAAAGCAAAAATAGGGACGCCTGGGTGGCTCAGTTGGTTAAGCAGCTGCCTTCAGCTCCGGTCATGATCCCAGCATCCTGGGATCGAGTCCCACATCGGGCTCCTTGCTCATCAGGGAGCCTGCTTCTCCCTCTGCCTCTGCCTGCCATTCTGTCTGCCTGTGCTTGCTCTCTCTCCCTCTCTCTCTCTGACAAATAAATAAATAAAATCTTTAAAAAAAAAAAAAAGCAAAATTAGACAAGGGGGACTACATGAAACTAAAATCTTCTGCATGGCAAAGAAAACAACAAACCAACAAAGACTGAAAAGTCAGCCTACAGAATGACAGAAAATACTTGCAAGTCATATATCTGATAGGGGGTTGACTTGCAAAATATATAAGGAATGCCTCCAAATCAATTGCAGAAAGGAAATAACTCCATTAAAAATGGGCAATGGATTTGAACAGACATTTCTCCAAAGAAGATATATGAATAGCCAACAGATATATGAAAAGATGCTCTAAGTCATTACTTATTAAGGAAATGTAAAACCATAATGTATATTACCTCATACATCTTAGGATGGCTATTACGAAAAAAAAAAAAAGTTAAATGTTGGTGAGCATGTGGAGAAATTTGAACCCTTGTACACATGGAAAATAAAATACTGTAGCATCTAGAAAACAAGATGGGGTAGCTTTAAAAAAATTAAAAATAAAACTATCATATGATTTGACAACCCTATTTCTGGGCATATACCCAAAATATTAAAATTAGGATCTTGAATGGATATCTGCACTCCTATCTTCATTGCAGCTAAGTTTATTATTCATACTAGCTAAGAAATTGAAGCAATCCAAGTGAACATCAAAAGGTGAATAAATAAAGAAAATGTGGTATATACATTATTCAGCCTTAAAAAAGAAAGTGATTTCAAACAACATGCTAAATGAAATAAGCCAGTCACAGAAGATCAAATACTGTGAGATTCTACTAATATAATACATCAAAAATAGCCAAACTCATAGAAATGGATAATACAGTGGTGGTTGCTAGGGGCTGGGGGTGAGGGGGATGAGGGTATGTTGTTCAATGCATAGAAGTTTCATTTATGCTCAATAAATAAGTTCTAGAAATCTGCTGAACAACACAGTGCCTAGAGTTAACAGTATGGTATTGTGCACTTCAAATTTGTTAAGAAGTAGAACTCACGTTAACTGCTCTTTCAAAAACAACAGCAACACAACAAGCAAAAACAAAGGGGAAAAATGGAAGTTTCAGAGGTGTCGGATATGTCTATTACCTTAATTGTGGCAAAGTGTGGTAGATGTTTGCATAAGTTCAAACTCATTGAATTGTATACATTAAATATATGAACTTCTTTAATATTAATAATGCATTAATAAAGCTGTTAAAAAAAAGAGAGAGAGGGGCAGGGGGAAATGGCTCTGATTTGACTTAGGAGCCATAGTTGTGGACCTCTACCATAAACCATCAAATACCTTTACCAGTTTCTTGACAGTTTTTTATATTTGTTGTCAAATTCCCACATCTAGAATAAGGTTTGTTATGTAAGGTGCTTAATAAATGCTTGTGGAATAACCTAAGAAACAAAAACACACCAATGTCTGAAAAAAAGAAATCCAGTAATGGTTGATTTATAAGAATACCTGCATTCAGAGGTGCCTGGTGGCTCAGTGGGTTAAAGCTTCTGCCTTCGGCTCAGGTCATGATCCCAGAGTCCTGGAATCGAGCCCTGCATCGGGCTCTCTGCTCTGCAGACAGCCTGCTTCCCCTCTCTCTCTGCCTGACTCTCTGCCTACTCGTGACCTCTGTCTGTCAAATAAATAAATATACTCTTAAAAAAAAAAAAAGAATACCTGTATTCACGCATGGTTGCAAGCCTTCTTTTTGTAAGGGGAAGATTGCAAGGTTTTATTTGCAATAGATCTTAGTTCTAAATATCACTTTTTATAATATAAGTACAAGTCAAAAGACAATAACAATGAAGGTTTTTATATTTTTTTCTTTTCTCTTTAAGATTTTTTAAAATTTAATTTTATTTTATTTCTTTTCAGTATTCCAGCATTCATTGTTTATGCACCACACCTAGTGCTCCATGCAATATGTGCCCTCCTTAATACCCACCACCAGGCTTACCCCACCCCCACCCCTCCAAAACACTTAGTTTGTTTCTCAGAGTCCACAGTTTCTCATGGTTCATCTCCCCCTCCAATTTCCCCAACTCACTTCTCTGCTCCATCTCCCAATGTCCTCCATGTTACTCCTTATGTTCCACAAGTAAGTGAAACCATATGATAATTGACTCTCTCTGCTTAACTTATTTCACTCAGCATAATCTCTTCCAGTCCTGTCCATGTTGATACAAAAGTTGGGTATTCATCCTTTCTGATGGATGCATAATACTCCATAGTGTATATGGACCATATCTTCTTTATCCATTCGTCCGTTGAAGGGCATCTTGGTTCTTTCCACTATTTGGCAACTGTGGCCATTGCTGCTATGAACATTGGGGTACAGATGGCCCTTCTTTTCACTACATCAGTATCTTTGGGGTAAATACCAGTAGTGCAATTAGAGGGTCATAGGGTAGCTCCATTTTTAATTTCTTAAGGAATGTCCACACTGTTTTCCAAAGTGGCTGCACCAACTTGCATAGTATAAGAGGGTTCCTCTTTCTCCATATCCCCTCCAACATTTATTGTTTGCTGTCTTTTTGATTTTGGCCATTCTAACGGATATAAGGTGGTATCTCAGTGTAGTTTTGATTTGAATCTCCCTGATGGCTAGTGATGATGAACATTTTTTTTTTCATGTGTTTGTTAGCCATTTATATGTCTTCTTTGGAGAAGTGTCTGTTCATGTCTTCTGCCCATTTTTTGACGTGATTATCTCTTTTGTGTGTGTTGAGTTTGAGGAGTTCTTTATAGATCTTGGATATCAGCCCTTTGTCTGTAGTGTCATTTGTGAATATCTTTTCCCATTCCGTGGGTTGTCTCTTTGTTTTGTTGACTGTTTCCTTTACTGTGCAGAAGGTTTTGATCCCGATGAAGTCCCATCAGGACATTTTATAATGTTTATAAAGGCAGATTAAAACTGGTTTATATATAGGGGTAGTATTGATTAGGTTAAGAGGATTACCTTGAAGCTTATATCTATATTTATATTAAAAAAACAGAAAAGAAAAACACAAGTATATGTATGGAAAAAAGTTCAAGTTAAAAGGTTATTATGGAATTTGTTGTATTGAACTTCTCGTTTTATGGTAAATAGGTTAAAAAATTAAAAAGAATGAGAATAGTGAGGCCAAATTAATAGTAAAAGTTGTATCTATGAAATATAGGGCAATACTGGGAGCTTAATATCTTCTTTTCTGCTGATATTGGGGTTTTACAGTTTTATGGGGACCCTGTGGTGGTTGTCCTCTCATTTTCTTGGCTGGCTTTCTGGGGGAGGGGCCTGCTGCGTTCTATTACAGTCAGTCTTGCTTGGGTTGAGTCCTCCTGCTCCCTATCAAGGGGCTGGGCTCTGTTGAAACTGGTTTTTCAGGCTTTTGTTCTCTGGAGTTTTTTGTTCTTTGGTGGCTTTTTGCGGCTTTTCGGAGGTTTAGTGGAAAGCAAACTGTGCCTGGACCTCTGTCTCAGAGAGAAGCCTCAGTCTGCTTCCTTCTGGGTGGTCCAGAACATTCAGACTCCCCCTCTGCAAACTCCGTTGAGCCATGCAGCCTCCCACAGGCAGTGCACACCCTCAGTCACCGTCTCAGGGGTTGCGCAAAGTGCCCCCACTTGTCTCTGCACCCCTGTGCCAAAACCGTGAGCCATATTGGTCCAGGGAGCCCGCTTACAGTGGCTGCCTTTGCCTGGACTGTGGTAAACCAGAAATAGTGCACTGAGATTTTCAAGCCTGGGGCTGGGAGTGTTCAGACTCTCTGATCTGGTCCTAGCACCTACTAGCTAGCGCCCACACAGAGCCATCTCAGGTGCGGGCACGGAGCACGGTTCAGTCCCAGTGGTGCATGCAGAGTGCAAAAGGCTGTGGTTCTAGAGAGCACCGGCTGACGTACACATCGGTCTCCCTCACACACAGAGGGTGCCTGGCCCAGTTCTGGTGCAAGTAGTAGAAAGCAGGCAGGTCAGGGACCATGGCCTGGAGGCTTTGCCACTCTCTCTCTGACATGGGTGGCAGTGGCCATCCTGGGTCTGTGGGCTTAGGCTGATTCCACCAGTTGCCCCTTAAGATCTTTTGCTCCTTTTGAGTGCTTTTAACCAGACTCCAAGTTAATGCTCGTCCCCAATCACAGGGCACTCTCGTATTGAGTAGTACTTTCCAATGGGTCGCTTCTGGTGGGTCCCTCCCTCTTCTCTTTACCCTCCAATATCAATCCGGTTCCCATTCCACTTTACCTCTCAACTGGCATCTTCTGTCCCATAGAGATCCAGAGGTGTATAATCCTACATCTCAGGCTGATTTCATGGGTGTTCAGAGTGTTCTGGTAGATAATTATTAGCTCACTTTAGGGGACTGGTTGAAACAGGGTGTCCTACTTCTCCACCATCTTGCCCTAGTCCCCGAGTTTTTATAATTATTAATTGTAGCATGTCATCATCATTGTGGATAAGTTGTTATTTTGATAGATGCTTTAAAAAGTTTGTATAAATTGCCTCATCCTATCAGGGAGCCAAGTATGGATTGTCTACCTCCTGGTGTTAAGCAAGTTTTCTTATCAAATTTTGCCAGTTTGAGGATGTCCCATAAATTATTTTTCTCAACCAATCTTTTTCTTACAAAGAAATAGTGGTGAGAAAGTTTGACTGCAAAGATGGTTTTCTACTGTTTCATTTTTTCTGCTCAGCCAACGAAAATTAAACTATTTTAAAACTTGAGACCTAAAAATATAAATTAAAATGTAGGAAATTGTGTTAATGAATTACATTATTTTACTAACTGGCTATTTCAGGAAATACACACACACATGCATACACTCATAAATCAACCAAAACGCAGTACTTCTACCCTTTATTTCTCCTACCTAAAGGGAGGGGGAAAAAGAGCCTTCTATCACAGCAAAGCACATTTAAGAAAAAGAGACATGAGGTAAAAATTTTCACTTGCTTGAAAGATTTAAGTATATTTCTTTACTACTGTGAGTGAATTATAACTGAATTCATATTTATAACCATCTGAGATTTTTGCCTTCTTAGTTCTAGGTCACATGTACTGGAAAAAATGAGTATTAGATATCGTATTGTTTACTGTGGAATAGTTTAATGGTATTACTGTGTAATATGTGGTGCTACACACTGTTACAGTGAATGCATTATTAAAACCCTATCAAATAAAGGTCGTATCTTGGAATCCTGGCTTTACCAGCTGGCCCATAAATGTGGTTTAGAAATGGACTAATTAAATTACTCCATTCAAATAATAATACTGATTAAATAGATATTTATACAGTACTTCTCCAAGAGAGTCTGCCATGGTCAGTTTCCAGGGAAAAGAAAGATCTAATCAAGTATGTATATTTTTCAAAGTATACACGTTAATTTGAAAGCTGAGTAAGTTGCAGAAGTGTTTTGGGATCAATGACCAAAAAGAGAGGACAAAAAGCGTGGTCCTTGGCAAAGTAGAGTTGGGAATCATTAATCATTTTAAAGTAAATGTTTCTCTACCTGAATCTCTGCCAAAGGCCTTGACAGACTACAGACTCCCAGAAGATCCAAACCTGCTGATGACAACAATGTTTGTTATACAGTATGCAATACTACAAAAGATCCTTTCAGTGCTTGAGATCTAGAAGAGATGCCTGTATCTAGGATTTCTGATAAAGCTTACAACTGCTATGAGTGATAGTCAGTCTTAATATATGAGGCTTTATGCCATTACATGCACCAGTTCCATCCTTCATGCTGCTTTGGAAGGCTCAGTTAAGCCAACTGGGGCCAATTCTAGAATGCTTCTTGCCAATGATGACATGGCTTCCTTTCCAGAGCCTCTGGTGTATTCTCATGTAGTCTGACTTACAGAGAAGCCAAAAATTATTGGAGGCTCAGATAATTTTTGAACCACACCTTGGTTTTTTAATCAGCAGAACTTGATAGAAGTAAATGCTGTGAACTACTTCATGCTCCTATTGCCTCATTCATAATGTGGTTGTCACATAAAATTATCCGCCTACACTTAACCAGGAAGAATCTTTGCCTGCTCCTTCATCCATCAGGAAAAAAACACTCCAAGTATAAATTTCTTGGCTGCTTTACAGGTCACTACCTATTTTGATCAAGAAAGTGGATGAAAAAGCCTTTCAAGTAATGAAGGTTTCCATAAAAAGCCATTTTTAACTTGAAATGTTATGATTAAGCTTTTTAATATACCATCTTTTAGAGGTCAAACATTTAGATAAGGGAATTTTAAAAGAAAGTTGAACTGAAAGAAAGGTGTATATTACATAATTATAGAACTTCCAAAGTACTGGTATTTCTGCTAGAGAATCAGTTCCCCTTGTTCCTGCCCAGACTATAAAACAAAACAAACCAAACAAACAAACAAAAATACACCACTTATAAAAAAAAAAAATACACCACTTATTTATTTTCATTTGTATATCTGCATCTTAATTTTGTAGCTAGCCAGCCAGAAGTTAGTCTGGCTTGGTAACATTCTGTAAAAAGCATAGCTCTCTGGGTCTGGATATTTACCCATGATACTACCCGGATATACTCTTTAGCTTGTAAAGTTTGTAACAGAGTCCAAGAGGATTGGTAAATAACGATTGAACTCAAGCTTTAGTAAAGGAGACATACATAATATAGTTTAAATTAACTAGGGTTATGTAACAGAATTAAATTCACGAATGATATAAAGTTGTAATGTTTTGTTGTTATGAAATTGATAAAACCTTTAGTTATGAGACTTAAAAGATTTCTGGTAAGACTGGCTTCCATTTCTCCAATTTTTCTTCTTTGATTATCAGCAGTGTTTTGACATTCTTCTGTGCCTTCTATCCCATCCTTGTACTACTGCAGTTTTGATTGAGGTGTTGTTTCTTTTAAAAGACCCTTTGTTATTATTTGAGAAGGATCTTTGTTTCTCTATCTACAATTATGAAAATTTCTCTTCAAGTACAGAGTTGAGTTTTTTTTTTTAAAGTCAGTTTTCAGCTGTACTTTGATTCCCTGAAAAGCACACTGTAAATTCTTGCCAGTACATACTTATTACAGAATAATAGTATTACTATTTCTGAGACCCTGGGGTGGGTTCATGAATTTAATTTCTGGCCAGGTTTGTTTTTACAAAGTGTCCTGTTCCACTTTGAATCAGACTTAGATTCAAACTCAATTTAAGCAATTTGTTTAGAAAATGTTGTGTGTCTTGTTCTGTTTCCAGGGATATAGCAGGTTGGGTTGTTCAAACTAATCCTCCCATTGAAACCAACAACAGATGCTGGATAAAATATTTTATGACTACCTTTCAAAACCATCAAAAAGCTGATGAAGTAGTAAGGAATTACCAAGCCAAGTCTAAGGAAAACCAAGAGTAAGGGAATACTGGAGCTATTTTTGCCACCAAGGCAATTATTATTCAAAGGTAATTTGCACTTTAGTTTTGATGGCTTAAACATAAGGACATTAGAGTTATAGCCCAAGGCCTACCAACCGCCCAAGATAAGAAAGCTGATAAGAGATTCTGCCTACATTAAGCTAGGGCTTCAGAGAATTACAGCATTAGAACAAAGTAAATCAGAGGTAAATTTGCCCTCCATCCCTTGACCATCAAACAAAGTTGCCTTACAGGAAAACCCTAAGAAATCATAATCGTAGCCCACTTGAATAACACATTTGCAGTCCAAATTAATAAGTATCTACTAGTTCTAAAATAACCTACAGACTGTGAATACACTTCAAAGTGATTGGACAGTTGTAGTGCCTCTTGGTGCCTTCAAGAAACCAAGGTGGATCTTTAGATCCTTGTTTTTTAACCTTTGAACTATCTACATAGGTAGTTTTTCAAGACTATGAGCAGCGCACAGTTAAAAATACCAAACACATAAGGATTCATGACATTGTATGCCAGAATTAGCAGAAACAATAAGTAACAGAAATATTCCCACAATGATTACAGGTATTGGGCTTCTTATAGACAGAGTATAAACAATCCTTACTGTGTTTAAAAAAAAAGAAGATAAACTTGAAAATATCTACAAATAGAAAAGTATGAAAGGGGCCAAAGGTTTTATTTAAAAAACAGACAACTTCTGGGCACCTGGGTGGCTCAGTTAGTTAAGTGTCTGCCTTTGGCTTGGGTCATGATTCTGGAGTCCTGGGACTGAGCCTTACATCATCAAGGTGGGGTGGGGGGGTGGGGGGGCGGATGGGGGACAGGAGTGGTCCCTGCTCAGCAGGGAGTCTACTTCTGCATCCTCTCCCCTCTCCTGCTCTCTCGCTTACTCTCTCCCTCTCAGGTAAATAAATTAAAAAATCTTATTAAAATAACCCAGACAACTTCTACAAATAAGAAAAAAAGGCAATAAATAAAAGTACAACTTCGGGGCACCTGGGTGGCTCAGTGGGTTAAAGCCTCTGCCTTGGGCTCAGGTCATGATCCCAGGGTTCTAGGATCGAGCCCCACATAGGGCTCTCTGCTCAGCAGGGAGCCTGCTTCCTCCTCTCTATCTCTGCCTGCCTCTCTCCCTACTTGTGATCTCTGTCTGTCAAATAAATAAATAAAATCTTAAAAAAAAAAAAAGTACAACCTCAATGGATAATTGTAACAGAAAATTAGCCATAGTTGAAGAGGGAAGAGGAACTGAAAGGTTAGAAGAAACTATCTGTAAATTAGCATAGAGATTTTTATAGATGGGAAATATGTAGGACAGGTGAATAGACAAACAAGAGTATGTGGTAAGTTCTAACGTATGATTAAATGGCATTCCAGGAGGAGCTGGAGAGATTAGGAGAGAGGTAACATGTAAAAAGATAATGAGTAAAATATTTGTTGAACTGTCTAAACTGAGAAAGAGACTTAAGATTACAGTCTATTTCAAAGAGGACTAGAAATAATAATTATTCCAACTGAGACGCATTAAAATGAAATTTCAAAAGTTGATTTTCGCTTTTGTTTCCTTTGCCTTTGGGACATGTCTTGGAAGAAGTTGCTGTGGCTGATGTCAAAGAAGTTGCTGCCTATGTTCTCCTCTAGGATTTTGATAGATTCCTGCCTCACATTGAGGTCTTTTATCCATTTCAAGTTTCTCTTTGTGTATGGTGTAAGAGAATGGTGGAGTTTCATTCTTCTACATGTAGCTGTCCAATTTTCCTAGCACCTTTTATTGAAGAGACTGTCTTTTTTCCACTGTATATTTTTTCCTGCTTTGTCGAAGATTATTTGGCCATAGAATTGAGGGTCCATATCTGGCTCTATTCTGTTCGACTGGTCTATGTGTCTGTTTTTGTGCCAGTACCATGCTGTCTTGGTGATCACAGCTTTGTAGTAAAGCTTGAAATCAGGTAATGTGATGCCCCAGTTTTGTTTTTCTTTTTCAGCATTTCCTTAGCAATTCGGGGTCTCTTCTGGTTCCATACAAATTTTAGGATTGTTTGTTCCAGCTCTTTGAAAAATGCTGGTGGAATTTTGATCAGGATGGCATTGAAAGTATAGATTGCTCTAGGCAGCATAGACATTTGACTTCATCAAGATCAAAATTTTCTGCACAGCAAAGGAAACAGTCAACAAAACAAAGAGGCAACCCACAGAATGGGAAAAGATATTCGCAATGACACTACAGACAAAGGGCTGATATCCAAGATCTATAAAGAACTCCTCAAACTCAACACACACAAAACAGATAATCACTTCAAAAAATGGGCAGGAGACATGAACAGACACTTCTCTAAAGAAGACATTCAAATGGCTAAGAGACACATGAAAAAATGTTCATCATCATTCACCATCAGGGAGATTCAAATCAAAACCACACTGAGATACCACCTTACACCAGTTAGAATGGCCCAAATCAACAAGACAGTAAACATTAAGTATGGAGAGGATGTGGAGAAAGGGGCACCCTCTTACACTGTTAGTGGGAATGCAAGTTGGTGCATCCACTTTGGAAAACAGTGTGGAGATTCCTTAAGAAATTAAAAATGGAGCTACCCTATGACCCTCTAATTGCACTACTGGGTATTTACCCCAAAGGTACTGATGTAGTGAAAAGAAGGGCCATCTGTACCCCAATGTTCATAGCAGCAATGGCCACAGTCGCCAAACTGTGGAAAGAGCCAAGATGCCCCTCAACAGATGAATCGATAAAGACGATATGGTCCATATATACAATGGAGTATTATGCCTCCATCAGAAAGGATGAATACCCAACTTTTGTATCAACATGGACGGGACTGGAGGAGACTATATGGATTGAAATAATCAAGCGGAGAGAGTCAGTTATCATACAGTTTCACTTACTTGTGGAGCATAAGGAATAACATGGAAGACATTGGGAGATGGAGAGAAATGAGTTGGGGGAAATTGGAGGGGGAGACAAACCATGAAAGACTGTGGACTCTGAGAAACAAACTAAGGATTTTGGAGGGGAGGGGGGTGGGGAGTTGTGTGAGCCTGGTGGTGGGTATTAAGGAGGGCACATATTGCATGGAGCAATGGGTGTGATGCATAAACAATGAATTTTGGAACACTGAAAAAAATTAAATTTAAAAAATTTTAAGAAAATGAAATTTCAGCACACCAAGGACAAAGTGAAAATCTTAAAGGCCAGCCTGAGTTAAAAATATAGATTACCTTTAAAGAGTGGTGTGTAGATTAATATTTAATTTTTTAAACACCATATAGAAGTCAGACATATGATAAAAGATATAAAATAACTGTGAATTCATTGAAAATACCTCGATAATGTTCTCAAAGGTAGATATAGATATAGATACACATATGTATTTTTTAATTAAATTCAATTTAGTTAACATATAGTGTATTATTAGTGTCAGGGGTAGAATTTAGTGATTCATTAGTTGCATATAGTAGTTGCATACCCAGTGCTCACTATATCAAGTGCCCTCCTTAATGCCCATCACCCAATTTCTCTACCCCCCGCACTGTCCCTCTAGCAACCCTTAGTTTGATACCTATAGTTAAGAGTTTCTTATGGTTTGCTTCCTTCTCTGTTATTTTATTTTTCCTTCCCTTCTCCTATGTTCACCTGTTTTGTTTCTTAAATTAAGATATTTTTTAAGACAAACAAAAACTGAGAAGGATAATGCCTGAGATATTTTAGGTGTTTAGAAAATGTTTGTTAGTAAGTCAGTTTCTTTAAGGCCTCAATTAAATAGCTTTTCTTTTCCTAATATTCTTGGAAACAGAGTCTATTGCAAATCTATTTTATTTGGGATCTCATGATGTTACATAAGCCCAAATACCTATGAGTTTAAAGATCGGCAGGTCTACACACTTATCCCATATTTGGAGTGACTGTGGTCCAGAAAACAATCATGTGCTTATCCTTACCCCAGATCCAAATGGGTTTGGACAGTATCCAGTCTTTGGAATATAGGAAGTATAGTTTCATTTGCTTCCTATGTCACATAAGCAATATTTAGCATTATTGATTGCTACTTGTCATTACCAAACCCCAACACCCCATTGTCCACATAATGGGGACTTCTATATAATAACTTCTATTATAATCAGATATTTAGCCATGAAATAACTAAAAGAATAAATAATACACTTAACTTTTCTAAATTTAAAATAATTATCCCAGTATTATATTCAGGAGCAAGTGTTTTGGTTACATTATCGTTTATATAGATACTTTCTCAAATATTGCCATGATTTGGCTTATGTATTCAATTAAGACACTAGTTTTGTGTGTGTGTATGTGTATGTATGTGTGTGTGTAATATAATGTATTCCAGAATAGAGGCAAGTAAGATATTTTGAAGTAGACAGATTTTTTTGTGCTTCCTGAATTAGGTGGTTTCCCAATATATGTGCATAGCATTTAAAACAACTGACTTCTATATTGTGCATCATGTAAAGCAGCTTCATATTTGACTCATTTCATCTTTTCTAAAATCTTTAGGATTGTCAAGGAGCTCTTTGAAATTTCTATTTTTAGATAAGTAAATAAATAGATATTCAGATATATCATGTGACTTGTCCAAGGCCAAACAACCACAAAATGAGGTGCTCGGAATGATATGCTAGACAGAGACTGGTTCCAAGGACAGCAGGGACAAAAAAATTGTTGTTAGGAGATAGCATTCAATGAGTGGGGCCTTCTACATGCCAAACCTTCTCCTTACTGGAGATACGGAGGTGAACAAAGGTTGCATATGTTCATTAAGATCTCTCAGTCTTGGACCTCAAGGTCAGTCAGCAGGAGAGAGAGATTACAGTGAAGCTCTGAGAGCTCTTAGAAAAGGGAGTGAAAATAAGAAGTTCCTACATGCAAATATAGAATGGGTAAAATAAAATTCTGACAGTACCAAATGCTGACAAAGATAATAGGGCAACGGGAACTCTCATTTTTTGCTGGTGCTACAGCCCCTTTGGGAGAAAGTTGGGGAGTTTCTGTTAAAGCTAAATGTAGTCCTACCATACAAAACCTACTTGTAAATGTTTATAGCAGTTTTATTCATAATTGCCACAACATGGAAGCAACTCAATGATCTTCAATAAGTGAATGGATAAGCGAGCTGCAGTCCATCCATTCAATGGAATATTTATTCAACAATGGAAAGAAGTGGGTTATCAAGCCACAAAAGACACGGAAGAACCTTAAATGCAAATTGTTAAATGAAAAATGGCAATCAGAAAAGGCTCTATACTATATGATTCCAATTATATGACATACCAGAAAACACATAATTATAGAGACAGTAAAAAGATCATTAGTTAGGGGGCACCTGGGTGGCTCAGTGGATTAAGCCGCTGCCTTCGGCTCAGGTCATGATCTCAGGGTCCTGGGATCAAGTCCCGCATCAGGCTCTCTGCTCAGCAGGGTGCCTGCTTCTCTCTCTCTCTGCCTGCCTCTCCGTCTACTTGTGATCTCTCTTTGTCAAATAAATAAAATCTTAAAAAAAAAATCATTAGTTAGCAGTGGTTGCGGGTGGCGGTGGGTAAGTGGAACACAGGGGATTTTTAGGGCAGTGAAATTATTCCATAAGATACTGCAGTGGTGAATACCTGGCATTATGAACTTGTCAAAGTGCATAGAACTGTAAAACACAAAGACCGGACCCTAATGTAAACTATGGACTTTAGTTAATAATGTTGTGTTGATATTACTTCATCAATTATGACAAATGTATGACACTCAAGGAAAATGTTAATAACATGGGAAATTCTGAAGGTGCTAGAGGGGATGTGGTGTTTGGGAAATCTTTGTACTTTGATCAGTTTTTAAACTTAACCTGCTTTAAGAAATAAAGTTTATTATTAATAATAATAAAAAGACCATAGGCAAGTTGAAAAAGGAAATAGGAGGGGTGTCTGAATTGAGGATGGGGGTTCCATAATTAGGGATACTGTAGATATTATAGAGTACCTCTTGTCACATGAGAGTTCTTAATGCAATCCCCATAAGCAAGACCATCTATCCTAGTTACTTAAGAAAGTTGGTGAATCTCTGATATTAATGCATGCAGGTCAGAACTGAATTTTTATCGTCAGACTTCAAATCCAGGACCTAGTCTCTACTGCAAATGACCGATATAATTACCACAAATTACAAGGTACATTTTAAAAAGGAGAAAAGTTCCTAAAAAATAGTAAAAGGCAAAAATTCAGGAGGAAAAGCTAAGAAAGTAGGTATGGTACTCACAGTGAATTTTGCTTTATTCAACTTGCCCATTGTTCTTTTTTTGCTTTAAAAAAATATTCTGCAAACAAATTCAAGTTTTTGGCTGTCAGACTCTTCTCTTCTTGAGGATTTCACCCTCAAGGGGAAACAACAGGAGAATGAAAGGTATTCTGGAACGTTAATTTTCTTAGCTGAATGTTAACTAGATCAGTGTTTTGAGTAAGCTCCAGTAGATGGAGCAAGAGAGTAGGAAGCAGCATCCCTTGCAGGGTGCATTTTGAAATAAAGCAGCGGTATTTTCAACAGCTCTGAGACTGTGTGATTTCTGGCAAGGCATTTAGCAGAGGAAAGCAGACAGTTTTATAGCCTCTGTCACTCTTCTTGGCAGAGCCAGAAGACCCTCTGGTCTATTGGACTTGAGGATTCCTTTCCTCTAGAAATATTTGATGGCAGCCAAGTGATTGCATGTTCCAAGACCCTTGAAAAGGACTCTTCTGCGTCACTCAGATGGTCTTGTGTGCTAGAGGGCCTTTCCAACTCTGTGACTGATGGCAGACAGCTAGACTAAAATCTGTAGAGCTCTTCTGCTTTTGCCAAAGGAAGTTACTAGAGCATTTTGATTTTTTTAAAGACTACCAAAACAAACAAAGAACTATGACTAACATTGAGACAGTGAAACAGTATTTTTATTCAGAATTATAAATGCAACATTTACCAATAGCACATCTTAGAGTTTGTTTCTCTTTTTTCAATTAGCCACTTTTTGGAATGAGACAGAACAAATGATGGAGAGAATTGTGTAATTAGCATTTAAAAAAAATGTCCAAGTGAGTATATTATCAATTGAGGTTGGTTACATATACACTGATGGAATTAAAATGCATGGGACAGCTGTCCCTCTCCCTACCCCACCAAATTATGGAGGAAAACTCAACAGCTTTACTGACATTTCTGAATACCTGCCACTTTCTCTGGAAGCCAAGACCCAGGGAACTGTAAAAGATCTGTTATCTATCTATGTATCTATGTATCTATCTATTCAGTGTTCTACCTAAGAAGTTATCTAATTTTATAGAGTTTCAAGAAGGATAAGTAATATCGATTCTAGATATTGAGAAGGTACAGAGAAAATAACCAAATGGACATAGCTTAAATCTCCAGTCCATACAAGAGGAAGTTAGGCATCCATATTGGGAGTGGGGAAAAATATTATTAGAGAGAATGGCTCCCACCCAGTTAGGGAATTCCTATAAAAGAGAAGACTTTTCCAATTATATGTAGATCTGCCCACATCATTCTGAAACCATTGGCTTATTGAATTCATAGAATTTGTATCTGAGTGATTAGAAAGACAAAGGTTGATTAGACTATATAGCCTCTGATATCTCAGACAAGCAAGCCTGTGGAAACACTCAAGCCTGGCTTGCTCTTCTCTTCTCTTCCCTCAGTAGATTTCACTGGAACTGGACTCTCTCTCATTTACCTGGCTGCCTATTTCACTGGCAGGTATTCCTAAGAGCACATCTCTTTTGAGAAGACAGGAAAGGCTTAATATCAGCACTAACAGCTGGGATCAAAAGAAAAAAGTACCTAGGAAAGGCTTCTTATCAGTTTGGAAATTTATATTAAAGGGGGACATTGGTGACTTCATTTACTTTCCCCTTTGCAAGGTGTATTTATTTTCTATTGCTAAATAATAAATTATTACAAATTTAGCTTCCAAACTGCTTCAACAATACCAATTTATTATCCTACACTTTCTGGAGGTAGCAATACCTGAGCTGTACTATAGCTGAACTCTCATTCAGGATTTTGCAAGGTCAGAATCAAAGTGTCATCCCCACTGGACTCTCATTTGCAGTTCAGAGTCCTCTTCTAAGCTCATTTAAATTTTGGAGAGTTCAATGCGTTGTGCTTATAGGACTGAGGCTCTCAAATCCCAGAAGGACCTGCAATTTCCTGATACATGGTCCTCTTCACAACTTGGTGGTTTGCTTCCTCAGGGCCAACAGAAGAGAGGGGCTGCTGCTGTTTTGAGCAGTTGAGTTCTGTTAAGAGCTAAACTGATTAACTCAGACCCACTAGGATAATCTCTCTTTTGGTTAAATACAAGTCAACTGATTCAGGATTTAATTAAATCTGCAAAATCCCTTAGCTTTAAAAGGTAACATAATTATGGGCGTGATAACCATTCATACTTACAAATCTGGCTACAACTAAAGAGGAAGGGATTATATAGGGCCTGTGTCCCAGTGAAAGGGAATCTAGGCAACCATCTTAGAATTCTGTCTACCACACATGATCATGGCTGTCTATATGCATCTCTATTCTAATGCTTTATTTTCCCTCATATGACTATATATGCTTACATATCTATCTTTTTCATTAAAGACAGGGACAATATTGTAGTAATGTTTCACGCAGACTCTACAATAGGTTTTTTTTTTTTTTTAAGCTTTTATTTATTATTTGACAGAGAGAGACGCAGCAAGAGAGGGAACACAGCAGGGGGAGTGGGAGAGGGAGAAGCAGGCTTCCTATAGAGCAGGGAGCCTGATGTGGGGCTCGATCCCAGGACCCTGGGATCATGACCCAAGCTAAAGTCAGATGCTTAATGACTGAGCCACCCAAGTGTCTCTACAATAGGTTTTAAGAAGGAAGAAAGTCTTTGTCTCTCAGTCTCCCTTATTTTTATATGATTGGTACAGTGCCTTGTATATATTGACATAAAAAAATGGTAGTTTTTAATCTTGTTTTTGTTTATATGAAATCCTTAAAATATATATTGTATTAAAAAACTCAAAGCAAAGAGATAGTAAAGGTGAATTTATTGTGTAAACAAAACATTTTGAACATTATTGTGTAAACAATACATTTTGAAGTCTGTTGGGAGCTCCTAATGTGTGAAAGAAACAACGTATTGTGATGAGGCTGATGGATGAAAGCTAGAAGTAAGAAATGAACCACTCACATGGATAAAGAAAAAGTAGAATATAAATTTATATAAAATAAAGATGAAATTACCTCAGAGAATCTGTATTTTATGGCTGGATTTGGACTCTTGGAAAATAATAATTTCTACAGGCCCCATCTGAGCCTTTGTGTTTCCTATTAGAGACTTTGTAGTAGTAGAACATGAAAACTTAATAAGAAATAGCTAGACACTGATTCGTAATCATTTAGTGATTTTTAAGTCTCCAGTACATCTCAGAGTCAAGAAGGGTATTACCTGAAATATGTGGAAGACGTTAAATTATAGGATGAAGTGTATATGTGTGTGTGAGTATATTTGATAGGACAACCAAATTTTTAAAATGATGTAGAATATTTACTTATGAGGAGTTAGTAGTCTTTAGCCTGAAGTACCTTCAATGGTCTTCTCTGTAGTAGTTGCCTTACAAAGTGCTACTGATTCTCCTCGTGACCTGCCTGCACCACCATCTTTGTTTCTAGACTTGTAACTAGACTCAGCTCCCAGCAGGCTGCAAAGGCTGAGGAACAAAGTGTGACCTGTCAAGAAGTATACTGCACTACACACCCAAAGATCTGCATTAACTGCATGGTGTCCCCCTGCCACCAATTTATATAGATAGAAATCTGGAGAGTATGTGTGGGAATGGATATTATGGGTATGGAATAATGGAGTAAGGAACATAAAGTTGAGTCAGGCCAAATGTATTGAAAGGGTCTATATTAGTCAGGATTTTCCGGGGAAACAAAATATATGTATGTATGTATAAATGTGTATATATGTATCTATCCTGGGCTTTACCAGACGCTTAATGCTTGACAATGGACCACCAGGTTATCATGTGAACTTACCTTTCCGTTGTGAACTAGGTGTTGTTTGATATATGAAGACAAGTTGGGCGTGCACAGTAGTATTCCATCATGAATGAAAAGTGGTATGGATGAGATCATGCTTGAGCAGACCCTGAAAGAATTAGTTGCATGAGGGAGTAGGGCAAATACACAGGGTTAGGACAGTGCCCTGGAGGAGGCTGTATATGCTCTAAATCAACATCAGATATATAGTGCTATTTCTTCCTTAGCCAGGAATAGAAGGAAAGAAATGGGACTGACTCCATCCTCTATCATCCTTAGTTTTCTACCAACAATATTTCCACTAGCAAAATCTTTGCTTCTAATCCCCACAACCTTAGGCTCTGCAGATCTAGAGGACTTGTTCATTGGGAGGAATGCTTCTGCCAGGAGATGAAATTAATCTGTTGGATGGGAAGTTGAGACTGACACCCACCCACTTTGTCATCCTTACTCTATTGAGTCCACAATTAAAGAAGGGAGTTACTATACTGACTGGGATGATTGATATGGATTGCGAGGGGAAGATTGCTACTACAAAATGGAAGTATGGAAGATTATGTCTGGCACACAGGAGATTCCTTAGGGTATATTTTACCAGGTCCTGTGATTAAAATCAATAAAAAACTAAACCCAGTTCAGGGAGGAAATGCTAATGGTTTAGAACCTTCATGAATGAGGGTTTGGGTCACCTTACCATGCCAAGAACCATAACCAGCTGATAGGGCTGCTAAGTGCAAAGGGAATGAGGAATTGGCATTGGAAGATGGTAGTTATAAATAACAACTCTGACTGTGTGACTAGTTATTTTATATCACAGTATTTTTATATTACAGGATATCAAAGGAGAAGATTAGACATTGGGGAAGGATTTTGACTTCTCTTCTGGAGTTAAGCACTAATGTATTATCAACTATATTATATTAAATGGAAATGAGACTTTGTTAGTGTTTAATTTTAATAGTAAGTATAGTTTGATGAGGTGTGTAGGTGTTAAGTTGACAAGAGGTGGGCCATGATGGTTTTATTTGACCATCAACTTGTCTAGGCTTTGGTCCCCAGTTGTTTAGTCAAACGTTAATTTACACGTTGATCTGAAGGTATTTTTGGATGTACTTAAAACCTATAATCAGTTGACTTTAAGTAGGCAAGATTATCCCAGATAATGTTGGTTGGCCAGTTCAATTAGTTGAAAGGGCCTTAAAAGCTGAAACTTCCTGAGAAAAGATGAAATTTTGCCTCTGGGCAATAACTTCAATTCAGCCTGCCATTTCCGAAGGCCCACTCTGTAGATTGTAGACTTGCCTAACCAGTTCCCATGATTGTAGAGGCCATTTCCTTGTAATAAATCTCTTAATATACATCTCCTACTACTTCTGTTACTCTGGCTGAACTCAATATTGTTACGACAAGCATTGAAGCATTCGTATGGAGAGTGGGGAGAAGAATGGTTAAGATAGAAAAGAATTAGATTTTATTTATTAGGTGATATATGTGACAGTTGATAAGCACAGAAGCAATTCATGACCTGTAAAAATTCTGTCAGCTTGACATGAGACTGGTAAGAGGCTATGAATGAGGGCAAGAACCAGGAAGAGATCAAATAAAAGTAATAAATTAATCAATATCCAAAATAAATTTAGTTCTCCCAGTTAGCCTCTCCTCCATTCCCTCTAATTGTACTTTCTCTTGTTCTTCATGAAGGTGATTCTGAGGCCAATTTAGGAATGATCCTGGGGTATTTGTGTTTCCATCAGGGCTAAAACCCCAGAATGTATAATTTCTAAGAAGTCTGAAGTGATTATGTGGGATACATAATGTTTGCTGGGAAGCTGTTGTTGAAAATTTAGCCTTGAGGTTTTGGAGTTTTATTCTAATTAGCAGATAGAAATAATTTCTTTCTCTTGCTGAGCTAACCTTTTGAAAGGTAGCAACTCTGTAATTTCATCTTTATTAGTCCTTATTGATTAGATTGTTGCCTCCATGCTTTACATTTTTATTTTATCCAGCCCATGTTTCATTAGCTGAATCAGAGGAATGCCAAGATTTTTTTTTCCTTTTTTTTTCTTCACTAAGTACATTTTGTCTTAAAATTAACATTAGTTCCTCCCATATAGTAGTAATTTTTAGCTATTGGTTTTAATTTTTCAAGTCATGAGATTGCTAGTCCATTGAAGAGACTTTTTTCATTGGTCATTTGTGTCAAGTTGAAAGAGACTTTCTGAGGCACTACCCTGAGCTCCCATTTTGAGGACAAGAAGAATGCATTTGGCTTCAACCAACTTGACTACTTGCTTTCATTGAATTTTCCCAGTCCTTTCTCTTCCAAGCTTTCTTCTGGCACTGTTTCCCTTCGATGACTTCTTTCCACTCCTATTCCTAAAATTACCCTGCCCAGTTTAAGTGTCATCTCTTTCAGATGATTTTAATTTATCACTTTAACTAGAAGTGCTTTCTTTTTCCTGTGAATCCCTAGAGCAGTGATGGCAAGTATATTTCTGTTATAAACATCACTAATCATCATGGCATTCTCTCAAGCTGGGCTGTGGCCGAGGAATCCTTACCAACATAGCACCCTGTGTAGCCATTACAATTTCTTGAGTTAGCATTGGAAATGAAAATTAATCATGATCCTTTCATTTTTCTGACATGAACTAAACTATAAGCAACTTGAAGACAAGTCACCTTTATTTTTACATTTCTCACAGTGAACAACACAATGATGTGAATATATTAAATATCTAATTTAATGCAGCTATCTCCATGTATTAATAATCATATCTGTTCCTCAAAATCAGAAAATCTAAATGAAAATGAATATAATGCATTACATGTCAACCCCAAACCCTCAATTTCTTAAAAAAAAAGTATATTTTTATATACAAATACTTGTTAAATGTTTGAAACATTTCTTCCAGATCACTAAATGTAATTGATATGCCTATTAAAAAACAGTTTGTTTGCAGTAACATGGCCTTTCTTAGTGCCAGCAACATCTAAGATGAATACCCGCTTTGTTGAAATTTGGCTTGCTTCTCAAAATGTCTATGCGATTCCAACATTCTATCAATTACATTTGGAAAATTACTTTTCCCCATGCAATTTGTTCAGAAATGTCATATTGAGTGTTAGAGACATAAATGTAATTTTTTTCTATATAAATATTGGCTGAAAAATACTGTGTTAAGAGACACATATTCTATAAAGTTGGTGTATTTAAAACGAGGCAGCCTTCTGCCAGAGAAGTATTTAACTGTGTAGATTGTCTTCTGTGCAGTTTTGCTTCATTTTTGCATGTAATTTATTGTTTATTCATCCATTCAACACACATTTATCGATTACCTAGTAGGGGGAGGTAATATGTAGGTAGTATGCAGGCAAATATAAAAATAAATTTCTGAAAATTAACTAATATTCTAATGAAGGGTAAATTCATATAGAAAAATAATTATAAGTTAACATAATCTCGAATAGATTTGTGAGGTTTTAGTGGGAGAAGTTATTAATTTTTCCAAAGTGATTGTTTAGGCCTCACAGAAGAAGGGTCATAGGGACATATGATTTACTTTTATTTATTTATTTATTTATTTATTTATTTATTTATTTATTAAGATTTTGTTTATTTATTTGTAAGAGAGAGAGAGAGAATACACCAGCAGGGGGTGTGGCAGGCAGAGGGAGAAGGCTCTCCACTGAGCAGGGAGCCGGATACCGGGCTCTATTCTAGGACCCTGGGATCATGACCTGAGCTGAAGGCTGCTGCTCAACCAACTGAACCACCCAGATATCCCATCTGATTTACTTTAGAGACATAATAGGAGTATACTACATAGACTAGTAAGAATACTTGCATGGAGTTATATTAAAATTTTTATATTTGAGGAACTTCAAAAAGTATTTAATGTCTAATGCCAAATGTAGGTGGGTGAAAAGAGATATGACTTAGAAGTTAGATGGAGCTAGATCCTGAATATTATATCAAATAGTCTGGGAGTTCGGACAATCTCTTGGTGGTGAGGACCAAATGATGGTGGTGATGGTGGGAAAGAGCTGGTAAGTCTTCATTTTATAAAGACAGTTGACGAAATTAATGCTTATAGACCATAGTAGGAAGATATTAAAGTAATATATATACAGTAAGTGTAGAAATGATGAGAATCTTAACATGTTTTTTAAATACTCAAAACCTTATGAATTATGGTAAAAGCCAATGACAGCAACATACTTTTATTAATTATAAAATATCAATATCTGAAAATTCTAATTGTAATGAATTTGCAAAAAATTATTTCAATATAATGAAACCTCAGTGCAGGAGTAGGGCTAATATACAGTCACTGAGGAGAGGAATATTAATATTTTATGAGATACTGGGGTTGATTATGAAAATCTTAGTGTCTCATGAAAATCTTTCAGGTTTTCCTGAGATGAGGAAATCCTGAAATCCTTGGGCGTGGGCTTCTGGAGCAAACTGAAGATATAGCCTCAGGCTCTTCTATCTATCTTGCTTTCCCAGGCAGCCCTTCTTTCTTCTACTGAGAGTCTCATTCAAATTCCCCTGTGGAACTGACCTCTAGCCACTGTTCTCTAGTCATGCCTGGATACTCCTTTACCCCAGCACTGGTCAAAGATAGGTCAAGCTGGTACCTCTGCCAGAGCTTTATCTGCAGTGTCACTGAAGTCAGAAGAGGCTCCAGGAGCCAGTTTTGTGCATGCCTTTTCTTCAGTCTCTGAAAGAGACAAATTTCAGTTGAACAGTTCTTTGTAGGAACACTTTTGACAGCCAAGGAAGGAGTTGCACTTAACTCTGATGTTTCATGCTTCAAAGTATCGGGCTGAAACTACTGGGTATCAGAGCAAAAGCAACTCAATGTGCCTTGATATGGAAAGAAATATAAAAGAGGGTAAACCAAATTAGAGAAAATTAAGTAGCAAATCATGTTTCGATGGAGAAGTTCTTTTCTCCTTGCTTTAATATTTAATCCCATTTTATAGGCAAATAGAAACATATTAATACATCAAAGGTATTCAGGATATTTTATAGCAACATGGCTCTTCTGAATCTAGAAACTTCATATTGGGCAAAAAAATATTTATGAACTTGATCCTTAAAATTGATTAATTTTTAAACATAGAATGTGATTTTGTTTAAAAGAAAGTATTATTGAGCAAATAAGTCTTCATCAAGCATTTTAAGTCTTGGAATTTCTCAGGTATTAAAGTTGAGAGTAGGATTTTTATGCAGAAGTCTACAAATTTGTTCAAAAAAATGCTACAGAGATACAAATAATTCAAAGAAGAAAAGTTTTGCTGATGATTTTTTTTAAGATTTTATTTATTTATTTGAGAGAGATAGAGCATGCACAGGGCAAGGAAGGGGCAGAGGGAGAAGCAGACTCCCTACTGAGCAGGAAGCCCAACTCAGGGCTGGATCTCAGGACCCCAAGATCATGACCTGGCTGAAGGCAGACACTTAACCAGCTGAGCCACCCAGGCACCCCAGATTTTTCTTTTAATCTTTAAGAGTGTACTTTATTTGGAGGAACTAAAGTGCTAGGTTTTCTTTTCTTAGAAAAAAGACATAGAATATTAAGAAAATGTGTAAATTGGAACAAATAGAATTAAATATTTGATGTTCATTGAATGAGCTTAAATTGAGTACTAGCATTGTCTTCTCTAAAATAAACATGAGAAACTTCATAGCTTTCTACTGCTTGTACTATTTCCATTCATATTGAAGTTATTTTATTTTGATTTATTTGCAATGATGCTGAAATTTGGACAGAATTGTTAGTCCTAAATAACTTGGCTTTGTGAAAAATGACATCAGTTTATCCATTCAAAGAAAATTCATATTTGGAGGTTGTATTTGGTTTTATTAAGAGAAAACATGAAATCTTTTTAATACTAATTCATGTTTTTTTTTTTCTTTTTTAAAATTTTGCAGTGGTAGGCAAATAAGATTTGAATTTGGTACATTTCAAAATTTCAATAAATTTCTAAACCTATAGTATGGGAAAATAGATTCATACTTTAAATGGGAGCATATAACTGGAATTAAATAAAGGTTTATTGATCTAATCACAAATGTAAATGCATGTCCTTGTTTCAGCAATTCAGTTTTTAGGAATTTATCTTACAGATACACTTTCATTTGCACAGAGTTATGTATGTATAAGAATAGCCATTGTAGTACATAAGATGCACATTACTAGGGACTATTCAAATAAAGTATTGTAAATCCACCCAATGTAATGTCATGCAGATATTAAAAAGAATAAGGCAGATTTATATGCTATGGAAACTTCTATTTATATTAAGTGAAAAATTCAACATATGGAAAAGGCTCTTTATCATGCTAATATTTACTGTTAAAAAAGAAATCTACATGTACATACTTACATGTATATAGGATATCTATGGAAGGATATCCAAGGAAATAGTTACAGTGGTTTATTTTGGAGAGAAAAGCTTGGTAGGAGTGGAAAAGAATTACTTTTTATTGTATATACCTTAATATTATTTGAACTCTGTTTCCTGTGTATTCACTACAAATTCAGCAAAATAAATTAATTCTAAAAAAGAAAAATGAAACTTCTGGCAGCTAATCTTTTTTTTTTTTCTTGTTAACCTAGTATAATCTTGTTAAAATATTTGTGTTTCCTGAGAAGATACTAAAGTAAAAAGTTATATTATCAACAATATAGAGCAAAATCTTAGGGTTTTTTTTTCTTCCTCCTTTATGTAGTTGTAATTCATACTGTTGTTTCTCATGTGAATAAAAATTTCAGGGTTAGCCCATTTATTTTAGTGACTTTGAGTCCGAAATGAGACCACCTAACAATTATTTTAGTCATGGTGGTTGGGTTTTAGTGTGAAAACATCCAAATGTATAGAGCAGGGATGCCTGGGTGGCTCAGTCAGTTAAGCATCTGCCTTTAGCTCAGGTCATGATCTGAGGGTCCTGGGATCAAGTCCTACATTGGGCCCCTAGCTCAGCAGGGAGCCTGCTTTTCCCTCTGCCTGCTGTTCCCCCTGCTTGTGCTCATGCTCTCTCTCTCTCTTTCCGACAAATAAAATCTTAAAAAAAAAGAATCCAAAAAAATATAGAGCAATTACATCAATAAGTGATCCCCCTGTATTGAATATGGTATTTTTGGTGTTCACATGTAAAGAAACATAGTTTCACAACTGCTGAGTAGCCATTTTGTTTCCTTACATGTATTTCTGTAAACTTGAAACTTTATTTCCAAAGAAATAATCACTATTATCAGAAAACCTCTATTTATGCAACTATAGAAGCCTTCAAATTACACTCTATTTCAAATGAGCTGTAACAGATAAATGAGATTTTATGGAATATTGCTATTGCAAGTATTTGCAAAATATTCAGAAAAGACTGTTTTATAAGATTTGGCAATTGAAACGTATGTTGGCAGACATATTTTTGAAGGACTGAAAATTCTTCACATACAATTAAGATGCTTTAGCTATTGATATTATTTCCAGAACAATCGTTTTATTTAGTTTACATTTCTAATCAGAGTATATCTGGCTCAAAACAACAATTTCTCAAACAATTGGAACACAGAAGTATCCCCTTTTCATTGTCTGTCCCCCGCCCCACAATATTCCCATAGAATCTGAATAGTTCTATACTCGGCACACAATCAAGAGACAATTTTCATTTCGATTCTTTACTGCTCTTTACATTAGAAGACAATAATAATAATTCTTCAGAGTTCTTACAGTAAGTCTTAATGACTCTGAAGAATTTGTGAAGTAAGTAGAATAAAGGTTGATTGAGAAACACAATGATGATGTGTATGAACTTTTAATTAGCACCAGAGAGTAAATCTCTTAAGTGTATTTAATATCTTATTATAGACTGTCTTGAGTTAGTAGCTTATGCTATATAGTTAATGTTTCTGATTTAATTTTTTGTAATTTCTTATTTTAAATGTAGTCATAGGCTTTTAGTTAGTTAAGGAGGACTTGTACATAATTTGACTATCTCTTAATATTTGTTCATGTCCCATGCAATAAGTTGCAGTATATCCTTCATAATATTATGTCCCCTTTCAACAACTTGGGCTCCAGAATGTCCCATGTTTTAATATTCAAATGAAAGGATACATTTATATATTGGTATTATATGAAAGGTTTTGTTTTCTCTCATGGAGGCCATCACATTCTCTTAAAATTCCCCTGTGGGACAAGGCCGGGGGCGGGGGAGGAAAAAACAGGGAAAGAGAAATGATTTTTTTTCAGCTACATATAGTGATGGTCCCATGTATTCTGCTGCTGACTGACCAACTGTCTCAATGACAGGCACACCGCTAGAGATTTGTGGTCTCTGCTTTTAAAAGTGGCAGCAGCTAAGAAGTTTTAAATGATCCATTCTCTTAATAATAATAATAATATAATAATAGATTAAAATGCCATCTTTTAGATGCTCTGATTCACATTTATAAGAGATCTGTGTTTTGCAGTCACAATTCAGTTGTGTACTTTATGTCAATTAATTTTGTCTTCATTTTTTATAAGTGAATTTAACTTGATTGTGGAACTCCTCTTTTCACTGATGGTGTAACATTGATGAAGTTCTAGAACACAGGTGAGGTTCGGTGGGGTGAGGTCCAGAGCTGATGATCAAGAAAGAATTCTTGAGACATCTTTGGTGCAAAATGGTTTGGGGATGATGTAAGTCTCTAAGGAATTTTGGAAGCAAGTTTCTAGGACCTTGAGGGGCTAGCTCTTGTCTGGGGAAAAGGTTATTCATTACCAGTAATAAAAAACTTTTCAGTGAGACCCTTTAGATGTCTATCAGTGGGCCATATGCTTGGGAATGATTGTCAACACTATCTTGGAGGTTTAGAGATAAAGTTTCCAAAGGAATTGTTAAGTAGACTTATAGGATCCTGGTTGGGGGAAGGAGGTCCGTCAGGCTAGGATTGCCCTTTGCCCTTAGCAAAGCCTTAAGATGGGGGTAGTTGAGTCCCTAGAGGAGAGTCACTCAGCCAGTTTTAAGGGCTTGTCAGTAGGTAAGGAAATTTAGTAATTATTCTTCTGCCTCTGTTTCCCACATCAACATGATTAACGTAAGGACTTCTAGATAGTTAAGTCACTTCTGATCTGCAAACATAATTTTCCTCCTGAGGGAGTCTGACATAAACGTCATTGTTTGGTCATTCTTTGACCGTGGTACTCCTTGCTCTGTCTGATTTGGGGGTTTGTAGATTGACATCCATAGCTCCCTTCCCTGGTCCCTCATGGTCTCTGGTCATGTGGTCTTTCCTCCTGCCCCAGCTCCTGGCCAAAGTCCATTCAGTCTAAAGAAGACCCTCTGATTGTACTTGCACCTTCCCCCACCTCTTGGGAAGAGGACCTCTATGTCTTCTCTACTGCTCTCCCTGCCACTTTAGTCCTGATGAACTTTGTAAGGCATGACCTTAGACTCACCCATGGAAAACTCCTCATTTCTAATCTCCAGTTGTGTTCTGATACACAGGTACCTCTCTGAATTTTGAGGAGCTAGAAGTTCTCCTTGGTGTTTCCTGTGAAGAAAGATATAAATTCTCTCCACTGAATTTTGTCAATCCCTTCTGGGTATTTATATACCGTTTTCTTCTTTCCCCCAAGTGAACAGTTCTAGAACTCAAATGTATGGGATTCTGGCTGTCTTCTCACAGAGAGCATCTAAACCTTCAAGTTTGCCTTCAAATATTCTCTAAACTGTTCCTTATCCAGAAGTGTGTGGATTTGTGTGTGTTTAATAGTTCTTCCCGGTACAGCAGGGTAGCTGCTCTGTAGTTATCATCCTCAATCTGCCTTTACTCTGTGCTAGTTTCATAGACTTTATTTATTCCCTTAGGCTCTGCTTCCTATTCTTCCAAGACAAGCCTTTTTTTTTTTTTTTTTTTTTTTTTTTTGTAATTCAGAACCACAAACTGAAAACTGTCCCCATACTAAATGCCTAGGGTCTTACATATGAATAACTCTCTGGCTTTTAAACAATTGTGTTTGTTATGAGTTTCAAGATCTATTTAGCTTCTCAACTGAGGTCTTTGTTTTCCCATATACTTGAATGCCCCTACTCTGGACCCCAAAGCTGATAGATATTTCTACCACTTTAATACTGCAGAGGAGGGTAAGGATAATAGGAATGGAGGTAGAAAGAGTTTAATGTCAGCCTGTTATCCTGTACACGTTCATGCATCTCATTTTTTTTTTTAATTTTTAAAATGTTTTATTTATTTATTTGAGAGAGAGAGAGAGAGAGACAGGGACAGCAACAGAGATAGTGAGAGAGAGCATGAGCAGGGAGGAGAGGGAGAAGCAGGCTCCCTGCCAAGCAGGGAGCCAGACCCAGGACTGGATCCCAGGATCCAGGGATCAGGACCTAAGCTAAAGGCAGATACTTAACTGACAAAGCCACCCAGGCACCCCGCATCTCATTTATTTGTAGTCACACAGAAGTACATTTGTGAAGGATACAGAAGTCATCTAGGTATGATACTTGTCTTACAAACAAGGGAGTGAAGTCTAAGACATTTCCCCCTAAGATCACAAAGCTGACAAAAACAGACTAAAACCTAGGCCCTTTGATTTCTTGTAATATGTCACAGTATTCCTCTGCTATTCTCTACCCTGTTGTCTATTTCATTTTGACTTTAGCTGCCCCAAGCCCCCAAGAATAGACTTTTATAAGTTATTTGCATGAAATTTATGTATGTGTTGCTGCAGAGGAAAGGCACAAAACGACACAGTGGGTGAAATGGAAATATTCAGGATTTCATATTTATGCATAACATACCCAATGTAACTTTCTATGTTTTATCTTTTTTACTGTGAGATAGTTCCTTTATTAAGCCACCTGAAATCCACATTCACAATAGAAGGTTTTAGATTTATATGTGTGTAGCTATTTAAAGAAACAGAACCTTAAACAACTAACAAATTGTATTAAGTTCAGCATTTCACTGTTATGCTCTAGTCCCCGTGGGTCCTACAGATAGGCACAAGAGAGAAGCTGGCAGATACTACATACACAATGTGTAGATTCTTGGGGGAATTGGATTTCATTCTAAGTGCAATAAGAAGCTAAAAGAAATTATAAACTAGAGAATGAAGTGATCTGATTACCATTTTTTAAAAGATAAGTTGAACTGCTGAGGAGAGACCAAGCCGAGAAACTGTAGTGTGGCAGAGGGACAGTGAAGAAGAACAGAAACAGAAGAGAGGAAGCAGTGGAGGAGATCAGGTTTGGCTACCCCCAGGAGATCCCTCCTGACTTAGTTAGGGCAAATGGGAAGGAGAAAAGGGAAGAAACCAAGTTAGGATATTTGTTAGGATATGTCTCCAAGTTAGGAGACAAGAACAGATGAGACATCTTGTGCTCCTTACCTGGGCTCAACACAGAGGGATGAGAGTAACTCACTGTTAATTCTCTCATGTGGCTAAACACATTTAATTTAGTTTCTCTGTTAATCTAATAAGAAACCAGGAAGAAATATAGAGTTCAATGCACAATAAATAGAAAGCGGTTAATACCGTATACTCTAATATTCTTAGTTATTCAGTATCATTTCAAAAAATACAATGCTTAAAAAGAATCTTTTCATTAAATGTTAGTACTGGAGACTAGACAGTTAATTTGTTTTATTATCACTAACACCAGTATTGTTTTAAGTCCATTAGAGTTGGACTTTTCTTTTGTTCCTAATCTAAGGAGGGCTTCTTTTTGTGGATCTTCTTTTCCTGGTATAAAAGTCTATTCTTTTGAGATTGGCAGTCCCTGGTGACTAAGGGGTGAATTATGCTGTCTGGAAAGTTATTGTGAATTCCGCTGTGGTTTTGGTTCAGTAGGTTTTTATGTATTTTTACAAATTTTGTACACACACCCAGAGCCTTTTGGCACTGGCTACATTTTGAAATTCAAGAAAATAAATATGAACCATTTAACGGTCTCTAATTCTAGATTCAGTGTTTTAAATATACTGAAATATGTATATGAAGAATTTTCTGAAACATGGAACAGAGACTAATTTGTCCAAGATGTTTACTAACATTACAAAAAAGAGCTTTCTCTGTAGCCCATTTGATGATAATTTCCTTTAGGTTATGAGAGGTGTATTTTGAACCTGAGCTCTGAAACTTGAAGGAAGTGTCCTTAATATTCTGGATATTTGTTTTGCATTTTTAGTGGCTGAATAATACCCATGCTAATTGATTTACCCTATTCCTGGGAAAACTCTCAACCTTATAGTCATCTTGAATTATAGTCAGCAGTATAGTGAAATGCAGAAAGGGTTGTTTGGAAACGTAGAAAAAAATTCATTTTTAAAATAAAGCATAGCTATTTCAAGCATATATAAGATGTATTTGCTAATCTTTTCCCCCTTCCATTTGTCAGCTTTAAATAACCCACTTGCAAAATAAAGCCAAATGGCATATTCTATTGAAAGTTCAATTTATAGTGAAATAAACCCTATAATTCTTATATGCATAGTTAATCCTCCAGATTGACTGTTAATCACACAAGTAAATTAATATCAACCACAAAAATGTTACTATTATTAAAGGTAAGAAAATATTCTAAAATAGTCAGGATTATGGAACCTATATCTTGGAAATTTCCTCGGACCTTGAAAATGTGAGCCTCTTTCAGGAAGTTACTCTATACACCAACACATAGGTAGTAGTAATATTTTATTAAAGGGGTATTATTTTGTGTGCAATCACAATGAGATGATTGTTATGACAGAGGTGTACAAAAGTTTCGAAGGCAGAAGAAATTTGAGGTATAGGATCTGTAGGTTTTGTTTGTCCTGTTCTTGGTTCTATTGTAACTTTCTGGCTCATGGTACCCTCATTTCAGCTGTGTTTTTTTTTTTTTTTTAAATCTGCCAAGGGATGTCAGTGATTCTTGTCTGCTACCACCTTAAAATATTGTCAGGGATCTCATATTTTGCTTGGTAATCCCTTGAGACCTTTGGATGAAAAGAACCATAAAAATCCACAATGTTTTTCTAGGTGGGGGTTTCCAAAATTGGTCCCTTTGAGGGAGCCACCCACTTGGATATTGAATACCCTCCCTGTGTAATGTGGAAAAAGCAGTTGGTGAAAATTTGTTCTTCCAGCATCACCAAAAAAACAGACGTCTTTATTGTTTCGAAAGTAAAACACACCCATTGGGGATCACTTCATCATTTTTTTTTAAGTGAATGAAAACATCACAAGTTGAAGTGATGAAATGCAGGAGAAGTGCAAACAGACTACGCCCTTCCTCTTTCAGTCACAAGGAGTGGAGGTCTGCCTGCTCTCCTCCCTGTCTAGGAAGGGTCCTACTTGGCTCACAGACCTTGTCCGTATCTGAGCTACAGCTAATCAAGCCTCTGTTGAGTCACCAACAGAAAATCCCACAGACTGGTTGCTTTCCTCTTTGTGGTGTAGGGCAGTGATTTGAAAGAGAATCTTTTCCCAGTTTTTTTTTTTTTTTTTGTCTTTTCATCTGTGTTATTTCCACCCCCCATTTTCTTACTCACTTGCATTTCTTCCAATTTTTAATTATCATCCCTCTCTTAACCCATCCTTTTCTAATCTCAAGGGCTATTTTAAAAGGATGCTTATTCACCAGATGCAACTCTCCAAAGGCACATTTGGAAAAAAATAATAATCTTTTCTGTCCCTTCACTGCCAAAAGTCATCATGAGTCATGTTTTGACTCAATTGACAGAAACACTTAATGTGAATAGTTAGCCTTTCCCAGAGTTCCTTCTTAAGTTGCCATTCCATCTTGTTGATTTCAGCTGACTGATAGGATGCAGCATTTGACCACAGCAGCTTTCCAGGTCATTATGTCCTTGTATTTTTCCTGTCCCTGTTACATGTGGCTAAAGCAATCAGATCAAGTGGGTGATAAGCAAAATTAGTGACTGTCAGTCAACATTCTCGCTCTAGAGTATCTTGTTTGAAAAATCCTTGCACGGTTACACTCCAACATGGAACTGGGTTGCATAAGCTAAATGAGAAATTAAGTAAACTACTTTCTAAATAATATTATTTCTAAATAATATGAACAAAAATAATGGTAATAATAATTATTATTGTCCTATAAGGTCATTGTTTAATGGTGTCACTATGATGACTCACAGTTACTTTGGAACCATGGAGAGAAACTTGTTACAAATAGACACAAAATTTGGTTTCTTTTCTTTTCTGTCTTGTCTTCTCTTCTCTTCTCTCCCTTCCCTTCCCTTTCCTTTCCTTTCTTTCCTTTCCTTTCCTCTCCTCTCCTTTCCTCTTTTCTTTATTTTCTTTTTTCTTTCTTTTCTCTTCTCTTTTCCCCTTCCCTTCCCTTTCCTTTCTTTCCTTTCCTTTCCTCTCATCTCCTTTCCTTTCCTTTCCTCTTTTCTTTTTTCTTTCTTTTCTCTTCTCTTTTCCCCTTTCTTTCCCTTCCCTTCCCTTCCCTTTCCGTAGGCTCCACACCCAGCATGGAGCCCAGTTCCAGGCTTGAACTCAGACCCTGAGCTGAGACACTTAACTGACTGAGCCACCCAGGTGCCCCCAAATTTGGTTTCCTATTATCTTAAGTTTAGCAGAGCCCAAAAGAACTATTGTTGCTATTCACTTTTTACCTTGTCAAAGTAAAAGTCTTTAAAAGTTGAAAAAGATGCCTCTCCTACAAATATAGAGTAAGCATGGCAGAAGTATATTTAACTCATTAATGTGGTTTATCTGTCAGGTTTGAACCAACTAAGCAGAATAAGTAAGATATATAATTATACCCTTCTTTTCCCAAACACCTATTTATTTACTTCCAAGAATTGGCTTATAGATTGTGAGGACTGGTGAAGCAAATCTGAAATCGGTCAGAAGATCAAGAAGGGAAGATCACAAGCAGGCTGGCACCTATAGGCATGGGCCAAAGCTTTTCATGCAAGGCAGTCAGGAAAGGATGATTAGGAGCAAGCTAGAATTCAAGGGGACCCAAAGTGTATCCTCAGGAAAAGCTTTCCTAGGAAGAAGTCAGGCCCACTCGAATCTCTCTAAATTAAGAGAACTGATTTGATCCATAATTTATATCTGTAAAATCCTTTTTATATATCTGTATATCTGTAAAATCTGAAGCACCTAGGTTGGTGTTTGACAGGACAACAGGGAGAGAACAGGTTCATGCTACAAAATGGCTAGGGCTTTCTTTCTGTCCTCCAGCTATCATGAACAATATCTCTTGTAGTCCACCTTATCTAGAAATAGACTAGAAAGGCAGTTCTGGAGAAAGCAGTTTATCCTAGCCAAGTTGACACACTAAAAGCCGTATATGAATATTTATAGACTCTGTGTTATAATTTGAATGTATTCTCCCAAAATTCATAAATTGAATCCTAACTCCCAAAGGTGATATTATTAGGAGGTGCGACTTTTGGGGGGTGATTAGGTCATGAGAGTAGAACCTCATGAATGGGATTAATACTTCGTAAAAGAGGCTCCAGGGATATTCCTACTCCTTCTGCCAACTGAGAACAAGTAGGATATAAAACTGGTTACAGTTCAATAAGGCAACAAAACTGTAATCTTTGGGGGCTATCTTTTCTATCAGACAAATAATTCTGATCTCTACCAGACACAAATCCACAAGTTAACATGTAATTCCATAGACCCTGAAACCTAATTAATAATAAACAGCAAGTCAAATAAAGGCCTAAATAATTACATAATTGTTGCATGGGCCTATGAGACAATATTCCAGGATGACTTTGAAGGGACATGCATACTTCTTTTTGCTTTATTTACAAGTTTGGATAATTTTTCTTAACAATTTAATAAATAATTTACCTTCTTTCATTATTACAATGATAATCTTTCTTTGAGAGTTTAGATTTCCTGAAATACTGTATTCTGTCTGCTTAATCAGAAATTAGTATTTATTTTGCAATTTCATGGTGATATCTTTTACTCTTCTCTGATCTAGCTGCATATGATATCTAACCCTTTATAAACTATGGATTCTTATCATAGGAGTTTCTCTGGGTATATGGGAGATGACTCTTATACTCCTGGGTACACAAATCCTTTGAATCTACAAGTCACAAGCAATTAGAAAGGAAGAGAGGAAAAAAGGATCATTATTTCATATAAAGGCCCTGAATAAATGTGATAGAAATATTAGGAAGGAAAAATTTAAAAAGTAAAGGAGAGAATTGTTATGTTTACTTGTACAGATTTTTTTTTTCTAAGTTAGAGAACCAAGTTTGAAAATAATCAATTGAGTATAAATATAGGTTCTGTAAGAACAAAGAAAATGGCGTATCCATCTTAAAAATTCCATGCTATTAAAGCTACATTTTACTATTTTGAACACAAATGATTTATATTCTTCTATCCTAAGCAGAAGATCATATGGTTCATAGTTAAAACCAGTTATTCAGTAAACGCTTCTAAGTGTACATTTCAAATGTACCTTGAAGTGACTAATTTGGAGAAAAATGAAAAAAATCAGCTGTGCAGACATTTTTCTTCATTTGACTTAAAACAAATAGACTTTGTAACAGACTCATGATAATCTTTATTGAGATCTTTGAAGACAATTGTTTAAGAGTTTTCACCGTTTATGACAATAAAGACATCCCTGGCATGTTGTAAATAATATGAAATTGAAGTCACAAATTTTAGTGCCATGAACAAATTCATACTGATACATGTCTAAACTATTTCACTTTAGATGTCTTAGCAAGTTACTATAGTACGTGTATAACAAACATCTAACACACTTCTCTCTCTCCACTCTGATTTCCTTCCCAGTCATCATCTAATCTGTTGACAAAATCATTATTCTAAAATCCAAGATCTTTGTTTTCCTTTCTGGCTTAACATGCTCCATAACACACATTATCACCTACCTAAGCTTGGTAATCAAGGTTCTTTATGATCCAGGCTTTATAATCTCTCCAATTTCATTTTTGGCCATGCATAGTAATTTTCTATGTGCACTATGCCTCCACCAGAAGGGAAAGACATGTTATTTCCTAAACGTTCACATAATATTTCTGTAACATATTTGCATGTATAATTATCCTACAAGAAATACCCTCCACCCACTGTTATTCTGGAAAATTCTATTCATCTTTTAACACTCAGCTTAGGTTCCCTTCCTCTGAATAACTTTCTACTATCCCTGCCTACTCCATCCAGGTCTTCTAGATTCTAATGGCATTCTCTGGGTATATCTCTTGTTATAGCCTTTCGCTTATCAGTGAGTCAAAAGGCTTTTATGTAGGTTTGTTGCTCCCTGCGTGCAGATGCTTTGCCTTTTTTCCCTAATTTCCAGAATCTAGCTTAGGATTTAATTTGGTAATAGTTGTTGAACACTGAGTATAATCAATTCCTCTGATCTGATGCTGGCTTTGGGAAATTAAAAAGTAGAGGAGCTATTCACCTGAGATCATGGACATTTTATTGTCTTTATTTATTAGTGGGTTTCAAACTTTACTCTGCTTCTGAAGCTTCTTGTTAAAACACATATTGCTTGGCCTCCTCCCAGACTTTCAGATTCAGAAGGACCAGTCTGGAGCCACAAAATGTGCATTTCTAGTCTGTGTACAGTTATTGCTGCTCCTGTTCCTCAGGAACCACAATTTAAGAATGACTGCTCTATAACTACACCAAGACTAAGGTACTGAAAGGGAATATGTATATTTAATACAAGCTTATCCAACTGATAATGTTGCAGTTGTAAAAAAAAATTCTAAAAATCTTCATATAGAATATGATTTATTCTCTTCTAAATCAGAAGAAATGGAAACACATGGATATATTTTATTTTATTCAGTAAAGAAGATCAATATTCTGATTTTTCTGTCATAATCATACATCCATTATTTTCCAGTGATTTAAGAAGGTACATTAAAAAAAAATACTTATTTATTATTTATTTATTTATTTGATAGAGACAATACATGAGAGTGGGGGAAGGGGCAGAAGGAAAGAGAGAGAGAGCAGAGAATCTCATTCAGACTCCATGCTGAGCACCGAGCCCAGTGCAGGGCTTGATCTCACAACCTGAAGCTATGACCTGAGCCAAAACCAAGAAAGAGTTGGACACAACTAATTGAGCCATCCAGGTGCCCCTTAACAAGGTGAATTTTTAAGAATTTTAAAAATTCTGAATTTTTAAAAATTCTGTTAGTTTCCTTTTATAATAATCTTAATTTTTTTGAGGAGGAGAGATTACTATGCAAGCAATTAACCCCTTTCCAAAAAAACTGTACCTACATAGTAAATTTGTCATCTTACTTTAGGTGGCCCCTGGACTCTCTTGAATTCCATAGGGAGATACAAATTAAAAATATTTATTTTAAAACTTATAAGTGGGAAAGAAGGGATTGTAGAAATTAAATTAGAACATTCTTTCAGAAAAAACAACCATAAAAAAGCTTTTGGGGCTAATAAACAAATTCAGTAAAATTGTAAGCTACAAGATCAACAAACAAAAATCAGAAGATCTAAATAAATGGAAAGACATTTCATGTTCTTGGGTAGGAATCTTTAATATTGTTAAAATGTAGGTATTGCTCAAAGCAATCTACAGACTCGATGCAATTTTCATCAAAATTTGAACAACCTTTTTTGGAGAAATGGAAAAGCCAATATTCAAATTCATATGAAATTTAAAGAGATCCCAAACAGCCAAAATGATCTTGAAAAACAAGAACAGAGATAAACAGTTCAGTCTTTATACTTTCAAAATGTACAGCAAACCTACAGTAGTCGAAACAGTCTGGTACAAGACTATGGATAAATAATAGATTGATGGAATAGAATTGAAAATACAGAAATAAAAACATACAGCTATGGCCAACTGATTTTTGACAAGGGTGAGTTGCCCACTCAATGGGAAAAGAATATAGACAGTCCAGTCCTTGACTTACTTCAACTTAATAATTTTTTTGATTTTATGATCGTGCAAAGTGATATACATTCAGTAGAAACCATACTTGCAATTGTGAATTTTGACCTTCTTCTGGGCTAGCAATATGCTGTACAATACTATCTTGTAATGCTGGGCAGTGGTATTGATCTACAGCTTCCCATCAACCACAGAATGGTGAGGGTAGACACCTGACACACTTAAAACCATTCTGTACTGATAGGACCATTCTGCTTTGCACTTTCAGTATAATATTTAACAAACTGCGTATTTCAACATTTATTATAAATGTATATTTATACAATTTATACAATGTATATTTATATACAAATATATATATATATATATATATATATATAAATGTATATTCAACATTTATTATAAAATAAATAAGCACGGTGTTAGATATTTTTACCCAATTATAGGCTAATGTAAGTATTATGAGCACATTTAAGTTAGGCTAAGCTAAGGTATCATGTTCAGTAGATTAGGTGTCTTAAATGCATTTTTCAACTTATGATGTGTTCAACTTATGGGCTTACCAGGTGAAAACCCACTGTGAACTGAGGAAGATCTATGGTCTCAATAATGGTGCTGGGACAATTGGATTTCTACATGCAAAAGAATTTTGTTGGACACCTATCTTATATCATATACAAAAATTAACTAAAAATGGATGAATAATATTAATCTAAGTGTTAAAGCCATAAAACTCATAGAAAAAGGTACAGAGATAAATCTTCATGACTTTGGAATTGGCAACTAATTCTTAAATATGACACCAAAAACATAAACAACAACAACAAAAAAAGAGGTAAATTGAATTTCGTCAAAATTTAAACATTTTGTGTATTAAAGGACATTAACAAGGATTTGAAAAGATAGCTTAGAAAATGGGAGAAAATATTTGCAAATTACATATCTGATAAGCATTTAAAATTCAACATTTATAAAGAACTCTTAAAACTCAACAGCAAAAAGACAAATGATGGGCAAAGGACTTGAATAGACATTTTCCCAAAGACATACAAATGGCCTATGAGAATATGAAAAGACGTTCAACATCAGTCACTAGGGAAATGCAAATCAACACAAGATTTCACTTCACATGTGCTGGGATGGATATAATGAAAGGAAAAAAATGAAAATAACAAGAGTTGGTAACTTTGTGGAGAAACTGGAACCCTGGTACATTGCTGGTGAGAATGAAAAACGATGGAAATGTAAGATGGGAACAGTTTGACTATTCCTCAAAAAGATAAATAATGAGTTTCCATATGACCCAACCATTTTGCTCCTAGATTTATACCTTTCTCAAACTTGAAAACAGGAATCTAAATCGAAATTTATATGCCAGTGTTTATTGTAGCATTAGTCACAATAGTCAAAAGATGGAAACACCGTATGTGTCCATCAGTAGATGAATGCATAAACAAAATGTTGCGTATATGCACAATGGAACATCATTAAGCCTTAAAAAGGAATGAAATTCTGATCTATAGACAAGCCTTGAAAACACTGTGTTAGGTGAAATAAATCATACACAGAAACACAGTTAATATGTGATTCTACTTAGTAAATATCTAGGATAGACAAATTCATAGAGACAGGTTACCAGGAATTCCTTGCTAGACAAGAAGGGCAGGTGAAGGAAGGCTGTTGATGTAGCCTGGGAAAAAAAATGGCCACGGAGAAGCTTAGAGGGTCCTGAGTTACCAGAATGACAAGGAGCAGGGCCTGACTGAAAAGGTCCTGGATGCCTTGTCCTGTAATTTTAATATCAGATTAAAATGGTTTGGCAAATTGCTTTGCACACAGCATTTTTCTGTGCTGCCCTTGGAAATGGATTGCTATGACTTCCTGGTGGCATAAAACTTTTTGCATGGTTTTGTACCCTGGGAAATATTTCTGCATTGGCCAGGATGAGCTTGTCAGTGGGTTCTGTGAAGCAACGGAAGAAAATGTTTCAGACAAGATTGCTTGCAATAGTTACTATCGTTTTTGTTTCGTATTTACCCCTGTCTACCTCTCTTGACATAGGAAGAGGCTGTATTCATTGTTCTCCATGTTGCAGGACTTGTGAATGGCCTGGTGGAGTCCAAGAGGTACTCCAGATGCAAGAGATACAGAAATTAAATGCAGTTATGTTCAAAGTTGAAAGTCAGAAACACCTCAAAAACAGTGTTTGAAAGCTGATGCTTTGGTTTTGGTGAAGTATGCTTTTCCTGATAAAATAATCACTCCAAAACCAATTTCAGGCCATTTGTATTCTGGTACAAACTATATGCTTGATTAAACTATTAAATGCTTATAACATCAAAGTCATATGAGTCATTAATATACCCTTCCAAAGACAAGGAGATTTTAATCATCGCCATTTGTAAATTATCTTTAGCCATTTTTTAAAGACTTTTGAAAAACAGCTTTGAATGTGAATATTTAAGCATAGACCTGTACTGAAAGACATATTCAGCTTTTTTGGCTCTTTTAAAATGAAAACATTTTAGAAAGAATTAAATAAAACCACTTTACATATAAGTGAAAGTTTTAATTTTAAGCTAAAGATTGATTATTGTGTGTAATAAAAAATATGTAAATCTTTATAATTCTTAAGTAAACCCACACTTAGAAATAAAGTTTACCAGGGGATGAAGAAAGGGATGAATGGGGAGTTATTATTCAACATTATTATAGAGTTTCTGTTTGAAATGATGAAAAAGGTTTTGAAATAGTTAATGGTGTTGGTTGCACAACATTGTGAGTGCAATTAATGCCTCTGTATTGTACACTTAAAAATGGTTATTATTGAAAAAAATCAATATAAGAAGTTATAGAGAAATAAACAAAGGTATGTTAAGTCCCAAGGGTAAGAAGCACTAACAATTATGTAGTGTTTATTTTCTAGGCACTTTTAGATGGTTTTATACATATTAAATCACTGAATCCTCACAACATCCTTATTATTGTCCTTACCTCATCTGTGAGAAAATGAGGCCACAGAAATTTTAAATAATTTGTGAGTATCTTGTAACTGGTAGATAGAAGAGCCAATATTTGGATCCAGGCAATTTGTCTCTAGAACTCATGCTTTGAATCATGCTTCCATTTTAACTATGCATTATTTTCTCTGTCCATCATTTGGTTAAGTGCTAAATGAAGAGAATGATCCTAGAACCATGAGAAGCAAGAGCTTAGAAGAAATTAGTTTATTTTTTGGTCACTCTGGTCTCATAAGACCATAAACTTCACAAATCTAATTATTTTCCCCACAAATCTAATTCCTAGTTGACACATTTTCTATCCTTTTGGTGTTCATACTGTCTTTCCAAGTGACTTGTGCAAGTATATAGTGGGGTGTGATGACTCTTATCTGATAGAGTCATTGAATACCTGTTTTGGACAATTTTTTTTTATCAATTGAAAATTTATCAAAATAGATATTTTTCAGCCCTATTGAGATAGAATTGACAAATGAAATTATAAGGTATTTTTTTTTAAAGATTTTATTTATTTATTTGACAGAGAGAAATCACAAGTAGGCAGAGAGGCAGGCAGAGAGAGAGGAGGAAGCAGGCTCCCTGCTGAGCAGAAAGCCCGACGTGGGGCTCGAACCCAGGACCTGGGATCATGACCTGAGCCGAAGGCAGTGGCTTAACCCACTGAGCCACCCAGGCGCCCCAAAATTATAAGGTATTTAAAGAGCCCAATGTGATGGTTTGATACATGCATACATTGTGAAAGGGTTCCCCCAACAACTCAGTTAACACATCCATCACCCCACATATTTACCTCTTCCTCCCTTTTTTAAATTTTTGGGTGAATATATTTAAGTTCTACTTTCTTAGGAGATTTCAGTTATATAATAGTGTGTTATCAACTATAGTCACCATATTATACAATATCCTTAGACTTCATTCATCTTATAAGTAACTTGGACTCTTTTGCCAACCCCAACCTCTACTTATTTCTTCCATGACACAGCCCTTGGAAAATTCTTTTTTACTCTCTGTTTTGGTAAGTTTGACTTTTTTTTCAGAGTCCACATGTATGTGATACCATGCAGTGCTTGTCTTTCTCTGTCTGGCTTATTTTACTTAGCCCAACATGCTCCAGTTCATCCATGTTCTTGCAAATGGCAGGATTTCCTTCCTTTTTTAAGGCTGAATAATATTCTATTGTATACACATACTGCATTTTCTCGCTCTATTCTTTTGGTGGTGGACACTTAGTGTTTTTCTCAATCTTGGTTATTGTGAATAATGCTATGATGAACATAGGAGTACAGGTATCTCTTTGAGATAATGGTTTCATTTTCTTTGGGTATACACTTGAGCTTGAACAACACAAGGGTGAAGAGTTCACCCCCCGTGCAGTCAAGAATCTGCAAATAACTTTTGGCTCCCCAAAAACTTAACTACTAAAAGCCTACTCTCATGTTGACCAGAAGCCCTTACTAGTAAGAAAAAACAGTTGATTAATTCATATTTTCTGTGTTATATATATTATTTCCTGTATTCTTTCTATAAACTAGAGAAAAGAAAATGTTACTGAGAAAATCACAAAGAAAGGGAAAATACATTTATGGCACTATACTGTATTTATTGAAAATAAATCTGTATACAGTAAGTGTATGCATGCTGCTCAAACCCATGTCATTCAGGGGTCAGCTCTATACCTAGAAGTGGGATTGGTGGATCATATATGGTAGTTCTATTTTTTAATTTTTTGAATAAACTCCATAATGTTTTCCATAGTGGCTTTATCAGTTTACAATTTACAAAACAGATGAATTTAAAGAGACACTGTGAGCACTATAAAAAAATTGTTGAAAAAAATATGCCTTCTTCTACTTATTAGTAAATGGACTCGTAGCATTAAGAATATCATAATATAAAACTGATCTACATTCTTTCTACTACGTCTTTCCTACTAATTGCTGCATCAACAACATGTTAATTTTTATAGAAATGATAATGCGTCAATATTTAAGACATTTCTTGAACACACCTATTTTATGCAAAAGTAAAAGCCAGTATCTTCCCACATAAGTGATGAAATACAGAGATATCCTGATGGAATGCTTGTCTGATGATTGCTTTTTCTTTTTTTGTTTCCTGGCTAGTCACTTAGAGAACTTGGGAATTGTTTAAGAGATGAGTTACAACAATGAAATACAACAAAAACATTATCTTTGGATCGTGTTATTTTCATATATATCAAAACAGTTTGTAGTAAAATATTTATGATACTTTAAAAAATATAAGTACTCTCCATTAAGTTTTAATAACCCTGGTATGAGATTTAAAATATTTTAAGCATAACCCAAGGGGAATTTATATGCTATGAGCAAGGATATCTGAAGAAAAACTGTGGCCTTTTATTAGCAATTATGATTTGTAGCAAGTTTTTATTGCCAATTTTCACAACTCTCCTTCTTCTTTCTTTTTTGTTTTGTTTTGTTTTGTTTTTCCCTGCAATCGAGTCTTGTACAAGAGCTCTTGGCCCCTGGGATCAATCTGCACCAGACAACATGAAGCAAAACTTCCATCTGGTTCTGTACTTTAGCTGTTCCTGACTGGAATTCAATTATATAGAAGACACATGGTTACGTAAAATTCAATAGGATTAAAAAACAAACAAACCAAAAAAGAAAAGGTTTGCTGCTTCTGAGGAAACACTCATTGATGACTAATAGGTATTATTTGAGGGTAGAAACATACAGAATTTAGGAAAACCCATTTGATAACTTCTCCTTTTCCTATGTAACCGAGGTTATGGAGGAATCTGAATGGTAGTTGTGGGCCATAAATAGGACGTTAAGGAGTTTTTCATTAAACATTGCCTTCAATTCCATTTTAGATCGTTCTTCTCTGAGCTTTGAGTACCTCTGAATCGAAATGACAGCTTTCTGGCCACTTTCATGTGTTGATTAGTCTAAAACAAATAAATTCACTCCACATTCCACTGAAAGATTTTAATGCCCCATTTTTCCTCATTCTTAGATTGGCCTGACCTGCAGTGGAGATCTAGAATCTGTTCTTTCATCTTGTTATCTTCTTTCCCTGTATTCCTGGTTCCGACAGGGGTGAAAAAAGGCATTAATGAAAGAGGAATAAACATTTAATTTCTGTGTAGTGTTGCAAGTATCTCAATGCTGAATTTCTTTTGGATTATATTTTTGGAGATTATCTTTCGGGATCCTCATATTGAATAATTCACTGATACACTCTGTCTAATCCCTAGAAACCCTTCTCAGCAATCCGTTTCACCTTCACTCACAGGTACACTGTAGTCTGTCATTGCTGAATCTCTTCTCTATGGAAAATGCTTTCTTGGACCAGTCCTTTAAAGAAACTTCGGGGGAAGTAATTTCCAGAGTTTCCACTGGTACAAGGGAATTCAGTGTGCTAGAGATTGGATAGTTGTATACCAAATTCATTTTCTTTTCTTTTCAGGTAAAGGTATTCTGCATTTCCAAGCTTTCCTTGAATTTGATATGGATATATGACTGAGTTCTAGCCAACTAAGTAGGAGTGTGGAGCTATTTCCAGGGCTGGCTCACTAAAACTTCCAAATACAATCTTCCATATTCTTTTCACATCTGCGTCCTTTAGCCAGATAAGCACAAAGATCTCGGAAGGCACCTTTGAAAATGATGGAACCATAAGATGGAATAAATATGGATCCAATTAAAGAAGAGTTTCTTGCTCCTTTGTGATTTTCATGAGCAAGAAATAAATTCTATCATACATGAACCATTATGCACTTTGGAGTTTGTCACAGCAAGTAGCAGTATTTTAATTAATTCACACATGCATTGCAGCAAGGCTTGTCATATTTAACAAAGGAAAATGAAGGTCATCGACTTAAATTTGAATTTCAGATAAATGAGGAATCATATTTTAAAATAAGTGTGTTCCATGCACTACTGAAGACATGTTTACATTAAAAATTATATGCCCTCTACCAGAAATTCAAACTTAACTGGCTATCCTATATTTTATATCAACCTTTAGTCTTACCACACTAAAGGAAGGCATAAGTGGCATGTCCAGTGTCTCTCTATCTTGTTCCATTTTTCTGTGGCTGCTCTATCTATAATCAAATTTTGAGAAATGTATAGAAGAGAATCAGCTTTTAGCCTCTACATTCACACAGGCCTTGCACCTTCAAGGAGATATATATCTGTCTCGTCCCAACCCTCTCCCACCTAAGTCCATTGCAGTACTATGGCACAAGTTTCTTTAACTCAACAACCATCCATGTTGGAAATGTCATATGAGCCTTACCTTCAATATGCTCCCTAAATTTCTGTGTATGCTTCTCCCAGAACCCAACTAGCTTCGGGCAGAGAGTATCACCATGTTTTTAATAACCATACAACTGAACACTCAGGTAAACTCTTCCCTCTGATGGATTTGAGACTTTCTCTTATTTGGGCTATAAGATGTAGTGAGAGTGAAGGATGCAGAAGGTCTGGTCAAATCTTAGTAAATCCTGTGACTGTATACCTGGGCGTTCCTCTTCAGAATGCAGAAAAGCTTATTAGCTCTTAGGATTTTTTTGCATCTTCAGCAGGAATTCTGAAATGACAGGAAGAGTTCCATTTTCTTATAATTCCCTTCAGGTTCCATCCAGTCACATATCTTTAGATCATCAAAAAGTTCGAGAAAATGCAAAACTTATTTGTATATTCTTAATTTCACTTCAGAAAGATAACATTAGACAATCAAATATAAATGTATTTCTTTTGGCCGAGTTAATTCTATTCAATTGCAATTTACATCTTCAATAAATTAAGGCTATCAATTTGCTTATAGCTCACCAAACTCTATGGCAACCCACATCCTCTGTGCTTTGTATTATTCTTCCTTGTGTCATTAAAATATGGTATTTGGCAAGGTGTAATACTAAAATATTGGGTTGGGGTTTTGTTTCTTACTTATTTTAAATAATTTAACCTATATTTCTCCAAGAGTTTGATTTCTTTCTAAGAAGGATATTATATTTCTTCAGTAAGGACAGTACTTTTTAATGCATTGGAACAATATTTAATATAATAATAATTTCAGGGTTCAAAGGAAATAATGAGACTGAAAAGTGAGAGCAACACAGCTTTTCAAACCAATTTGAGCAAAATGAAGTTTTATTTAAAAAAATAATATGCTGTATCAGAAATAAGAAACTGAAGCTCCAGCAAAACTGATTACAAGGTGGACAACAAGCTTAGGTCAGAGACAAGCAATTATACTCTTATTTTTAATTTTTCAGCATCAGTTCCTAGATCCATGGGGTAAAAAATGAAAATAGAAAAAGAAAGAGACTCAAATCACATAATCGTATTATATGTTACTTATATTATATAGTATTTTGCTTTCTCAATCTAATTTTCTGCAGTTAGCGTCAGAAATCTTTGGTTTAATAAAACAATACAGTTTATTAAGGGATAGATGCTAAAAGCAAGAACAGTATGTACAAGGATCTAACATCTAGTTAGTAAAAATGAAGGGAGCCTTATTCATTGGAAATCAAATTTGATATTTTACATTATGCATTTCACTCCATATTAAGAAATTACTGAAAACATCTGCAAAGAAAAACTGAACCACACAGAATGTATGGAGCTTTATTCTTTTTTTTTTTTTTTAAAGATTTTATTTATTTATTTGACAGAGAGAGATCACAAGTAGACGGAGAGGCAGGCAGAGAGAGAGGGAAGCAGGCTCCCCGCTAAGCAGAGAGCCCGATGCGGGACTCGATCCCAGGACCCTGAGATCATGACCTGAGCCGAAGGCAGTGGCTTAACCCACTGAGCCACCCAGGCGCCCCTGGAGCTTTATTCTTAATTCTACATAGGAGATACTAGTGTAGGGGCAGGGTTGTTTGGCAAACTTTTTCTTAAAGGTCCACATAGTAAATATTTTAAGCTCTAAGGGCCATAGGGTCCTTATCTAGCTAGTCAATCTGTCGTTGTGGTGAGAATGCAGTTAGAGAGAACACGTAGACAAATAATTATGGTTGTGTTTCAGTAATACTGTAACTACAGGCCATTGACTAGGTTTGGCCCAAAGGCCAGAGTTTGTCCATCCCTGTTCTAGAATAAATACACATCATGTTATTATCTCTCTCTAACACAGAGATTCTCTTCTGACCCTGATGAACTTCTCAGTTTACAAATAATTTCCAGTTCTGGTTCATACCAGTCTTATTTCCCAACCAAGCCTTGCCCTTTCTTTTAAGCTCATAATTGACACGTTGAGAATGCTATTAATTTCTTCATAGCTAGAGTTTTTAAAGAGAATGGACTCTAAGTCAAATCTAATCATTTGCCCAGCTGTTTGTGGTTTTAAACTGATGAAAATGTTGAGACAATAGTCTACTGCTCAACTGCAAAATGATTGTTTCTAGAGGGGATCATACTTTTCTTAATCAATTTGATTCTATTTTTAAATTGATTTAGGGAGGATCCAAGTATAGCACCTAGGTGATTTTGCTTTGAACAGTTGAGATTTCTCATCAAATATTTATAATTTATTTACAGACAGTAAGAGACATTTTCCTTAATTAGCATATTTTTGGCTGGAGTTCTTTCTGCGTAGCAGATCACTTCTTTGAAATTACTTTCCTGATGAACTGCTTCATGGAATGAAGAGTATTGTGACTTTACAAATAGCTTCTTGATAGCCAGGTATATCTGTCTCCACCCCTGAATCCCAAAGGTATATAAATTATTTTTCCTTAATTCATAAATTCAACAGATATTTATAGAGACCTAGTGTGCACAACACATTGTAGTTGATATTTGGCATTGGATGAATTTTGACTATATAACTAGATAAGGATGAGTGGCTATTTGTGAAATCAGAAAAAAAAGAGAGAGAGAGACAATACTCCAATTTTTAAAAAAATACAAAAATAAATGTCTTCTTATGAATAAGGAAATGTTTCTAGCTTCAATATCTTAAACCACCCAGGGCGAGATAATGATGAATCCTATGGGAACTGAATGCCCTTTTGAAGATTTCTAGTGAACTTTGTTGAAGTGGAAAACTTTGGACTAGTTTCCAAAGTTATTTAAAGAAAGGATGTCTCAGCTTCTATTTTCTCCTTCCCTGGTTCCCCTAAAGACAAATTCTCACTTCATTTTATTCTCTGTCTCTGAGTCCCTTTTGGTTCGTTTTTTTTTTTTTTTTTTTTTTTTCCCTTGACTGCAACAAGAAAAAATGCTTGGCTAAAATTGGGTGCTCTTAAGTATAGTCATGTATAGATTTCTCAGAGGCTCACCAAACTTCTACTTACTAGCTCCTATTGAAGTACAGCTGATTCTTACTATTCACAGTAGTTATGTTGTATAAAGTTGCTGTGAACACTGAATTAGTGAATACTGAACCATTAGTCCTAGGAGAAATACAGAGTTAGGTTCCCGAGAGTCTCTGGTCATATTGTCATCAACCTATCAGTACATAGGTGTTTATGTGTGTTTCTATCTATAAAAATTGTATTTAATAGGTATTATCAATTCACTAGCTTTGGACTCATGGCCACAACACTATAATTCATGCCTGAATGAATTTTCTTCATAAAGGACATCATTCTCATGTTTAGGAAAACTACAGAACATTTCAGCACTGTGCTTTGGAGTCCATTTTAAACAGTAAAATCACACACACACACAAAAAGCATAAAATTACAAATAATGTGGCACGAAATAAACTGCAAAAAAGATAATCATTTAGGGAATGAGAGTTGAAACAAGAAGGCAGAACATCATCTTGTTTGACTGCCATTGGGAACATGCTCTAAAGGTAACTCAAATTTTTTTGACATTCTCCACTGTCTATGAATGACCATGCAACAGGTTTAATAATAGATTTTGGGGCTGCAAGTGCATTTTGGTAAATAGGTGAATTTATAATTATGGACTCTGTAATAATGAAGAATATTTTCTTTCTTTAAGGCATATTTTTAAATAGTTTTATTCAAGTGTACCTTAGAGCAAGATGGAAAGGAAATAGGTCCTTCTTATTACTTGACTTATATATATTTTTTTCCAGTTAACTTGGTAGCCTACATGCCCTCCAGCTGCTATTTTTATATTGATATATTGCTACTTATTGATATTGATTATGAAGACTTACATTCCCTATTCTTAAAGAATAGAGCAAACAGTTGACAAGTAGATTTAACAGGTGATCATATTTAATTTATCTTAAAGTGCAACTCTCATAAGGCATTAAGAAATGGAGTACACTATACTCTTGAATTGCCTCACAATATTTTCAGCTTCTGCCTAAACGATGCAAATCTGTACAAAGTTAACTCCAATAGTAATAATTTCTGCCTATTTTAAGTAATGTATTTTCAAAGTCCAGATTCTATGCTGCATTAAAAAATAACTATTTCCACACATGGTTAAGTCCTTTTTGCACAGTAGAAAAACATTTTTTATTTTAAAATTTGAGTTTATTAATAGAAAAAACACATGGCAACATATAAATTTTTTCCTGAGGAAATCTTAGCATATATACATGGTTATGTTGTTTAGAACAGACCCAAATACAATAATACCTGGGCGTATTTTTGACTCAGTTCCCAATACCTGCTGGACCTTAAGCTCCATGAAGAGAGAGACTCTGGCTCTCCTGATCATGGTTATTTTACAGAATGAACAACACGTAGTAGGGGCTCAACAAATGTAGGCCACATAAGTGAGGCTCGGTCTGTATATTCCACAACCTAAATGACTAGGGGGAACTTCTCCTCCAAAGTCCATCACCCTAAGGATTTTGAGGCTTTAACAAAGAAAAAGTACTTTAGGATACCTTTATTTTTTATCGTGCTTATTTCAATATACTTTTACAAGTAATCTCATATAATAATTACAACTCCTATTTCTTTATAAATTAACGTTTGCTAAAAAACAAAGCAAAAAAATGTAATAAAAAACCCCATGGACATTGTTTTGGCTTTACTAGACAATCCATATTTTATCATCAGCTTACGGACACCTAACAAGCCAGCAATTTTGTATGTCTCTATACTTTCTCATTAACTTTATGTTCTGCTTCCAGTCCAGGAAAAATTGAAATCAATACAAGCAAGTTATAAATCAATAAAAAAAGATTACTAGAAAATCCCTAAATTTTGGAAATTTAAAAATTGACTTCTACAATAATGGATATGTCAAAGAATGAATTAAAATGAGAATTAGAAAATATTTTGAGCTGAGGGACAACAAAACACTACATACCCAAACTTTCGAGTCCAGCTAAAGCTATTAGGAAAGATATATGCCCTTATATCAGAAAAGGTGAATGGCTGAAAATTAATGAGCGAGAAACAGCTCTAAATAACTTGGGGAAATTGCAGCAAATGATACCTAAGAAAATAGAAGAAAATAAATTATAAATATAAGAACTGAAATTATTAACATAGAAAATAAATATACATTATAGAGACCTAACAAAACTAACAGTGGATTCTTTGAAAAAACTGAAACATTGATAAGCTCCTGGATAAACTGAATAATATATATATTTTTAAGGAAACAAAACAAAAAGAAGAACAGCAAAGGAAACATCACTAACAATCCTATGGATGTTAAAAAAGTTTCATTTACAGTAATTTCAAAATATTTAAAAAACAAAACGGGAATAAATTTTTCTAAGATGTGTAAAATCTCTGCAAAGAGACATGTAAACTATAATTGAGGGAGAATGTGAAAAACCTTAATAAGAGATAAAACTTTTCATGGATTGGAAGATTCAGTATTATGAAATGTCAGTTCTCTTCAAATTACTTGTAGATTGAGTGCAATCTCAATCAAAACTCCAAGTTTTTTCCCCCCAGAATTTGAAAATCTTATTCTAAGATTTATATAGAATTACAAAGATTTAAGACTAACCAGGAAATTCTGCCGTAGAAGAAAAAAGTTAGAAAACTTGCTCTAATAGATACTAAGTCTTTTTTTTTTTTAAATAGTTACTAAGTCTTGACAAAACTAGTGTAGCTAAAGACAATTGTTTGTATTAAGAATATAGAGAAATGAAGTAAAGAGAATGGGGAAGTTTTGTTAGCAGTTCCTATATGTTTAAACTTCTGGTTTCATTTTTTCATCAACTGAACACATGTTGAAGGTTATGCAGCCTCTATTTAAAGTCAGCAGGAATTTGAGAAATGAAGCAAAGTTAGAGTCCAATAACAGAAAACAGAAAATATAAAACAAAGGTAAATTTTTCAGAGCAATGAGAAAATGATAGACCGTTCAATACATAATGTTGGATTATGGAGTATGCAAATTAAAAAAAAAAAGGCAAACAAAATTTCTTTCTTTCTTTCTTTTTTTCTTTTAAAGTTTTTATTTATTTATTTGACAGAGAACACAAGTAGGCAGAGAGGCAGGAAGAGAGAGAGCTGGGGAAACAGGTTCCCTGCTGAGAAGAGAGCCTGATGTGGGGCTTGATCCCAGGACCCTGGAATCATGACCTGAGCTGAAGGCAGACGCTTTAACCCACTGAGCCACCGAGGCGCCCCAAAGGCAAACAAATTTGACCCCTACCTCACACTTTACACCAAGTGGATTGAAACTGTAAATTTGAAAGTAAATCCACAATAAAATAAGGCAGAAAAGTACTTTTCTTGGAAAGGGGTGGGGAGATTTAAGAAAATAATTCTTTAACAAAACACACAAAAAATAACCAGAAAGGAAAATATTCCTAAGCTAGAGTACATTGAAATTAAGAAATTCTGTTTGTTCAAAAACAAGAATAAGAAAATGAACAGGCAAGCCAATGAGTAGAGATATTTGCAATGCATGTGTTAAAAAGTGCTTATTTCTGAAACTTCATAGTTTTTGAAACTATGAAGAATTCCTATAAATCAGTAAGAAAATATAGTTCAAAAGAAAAACGGCCATAAGAAAGGAACTGGTACTTCAAAAGAAGGTTTATACAAATGCCCAAGAAATATTTAAAATGCTGTTTAATCTTATTGTTACCCAGATCAAAATAGAGAAGTGTAAATTAATGAAGAAGAATCAGATACAATTATACAGCCACCAAAATAGTTAAAAAGAAAATTACTAACACTAGCATGTGCTGGCAAATATATGGAGCACTGTAAGTCTATATATTGTTGGTATGTTTATAATTACAGCTGCTTTTGAAAACCAAGTGATATCATCTACCGAAATTGAACACTCACTCTGTGATCCTTGCAAATCAACAATAAGGAGATTTACCAGCCCTAAGTAAGCCCTGAGAAGTGGATGAAGTTCTGATATGTTTGTTACTGGACATCTGGAAAAGGAGGTATCATTACCAGACAAGAATGGGAACTGAATGAAGAAATTTCCTAATCTCATTTAATAAAGATGGAAGACAGTTCTAAGCAATGAACAGCTAGTGTCAAAGATTCGTGCATAACATAAAACCATCATTAAAGCATCACATGAACTTGACAGAGAATTTTTGGTGACTTAAGCAGGGGCTGTGTAGCTTTTAGCAACATGTTGCTCGGTTGATGGAAAAATGAAACCAGGAGTTTAAACAGATAGGAACTGCTAAAAAAACTTTCCCATTCTCTGACAGAGCACAAAATTATACTGTTGGTACCCAATGTGATTGGGTCATGTATCATTTGTGCCTTAGTAATTCTAAAGTATACCTGCAAAAAGTCTAATAAAAGTTGTGTGTTAAGAAAGAATTTTGTTGAAATTTAATAGTCGGCTTCTTTTTTCTTTTAACATTTCGTAAAATAATGCCAGCAGTATAATCCTTGGCATCTTAGATTTGATGATATTCCATGTGATATGGCCTTTCCGTGCCAATTCTCATACATAGTCATAGAATAAAGGAAAAGACAAAAAACATATACAGCAAAATATTAAAATTATTTATCCTTAAAAATTTTAGGTTGTTTTAACTTATAGGATCTTTCTGTGTTTCTGTACTTAAAAAGTTTTAATTCTGGACATGCATTAAGAAGTCTAAAATCTAATCAACACTAAGCAGCATGGAAGGAGGCTTCCTTGTGAAGGCATCTATGACTACTTATGTGTCTAGAACCATTGCTTCTTACAAATTGGTCCCCAAATGACCAGAGCATTAAGGTTTAGGGACCTAACCTCAGAATCCCTGATATTTAATCTCATAATTCAAAAATTTGCTTTTAAAGAAGGGTGATTCTGATGCAAAATTAGGTTGCTCTATAGCACATTAAAAGATTTTCTAGGGGCGCCTGGGTGGCTCAGTGAGTTAAGGCCTCTGCCTTCGGCTCGGGTCATGATCCCAGGGTCCTGGGATCAAGCCCCACATCGGGCTCTCTGCTCAGCGGGGAGCCTGCTTCCTCCTCTCTCTGACTGCCTCTCTGCCTACCTGTAATCTCTGTCTGTCAAATAAATAAATAAATAAATAAATAAAAGATTTTCTATGACATGAGTTGTACTTCTGTCAAGTTAAGACATGATTTTCCATAATAGCCACTATGTATTGGACTTCCTCTGGATAGTACCAGCCACTAGCATTCTGTAAATGCATATAGTTTACAGTTTACAGAAATAATCAAATATATACTAAAATTCTGTTTTTGTAGATATATACTCTTACTCTACAATTAATTCCATGCTTATACCTATCAGTTTGTAAGCAGTTAGAGAAAATATGCTGCCATTTTAATAATGAAGTCCATTTTGTACAAAAAAGTCAGTAGTTCACATACTGTATTTCTAATTTCTTCTGGTTTCCTATACTTGGGCTAAACAAAATGAAAGCAAGCAGTATTGTGGATTCCCTGTGGATTTTTGTCTTATACATCAAGCTTATTAAGTAAAGAGAAATGCAGGCTACTCAGAAGATTGGGATATAGGCACCACATCACTGTATTATGCAATAGGATGGCATAAAATATTTAGTGAAAACTTAGATTTCAAAAATCACATGGATGGTTATTTCCAGACCCCAAGTGTTTTCTTTTTCAAAGCAGCAATTTTTAAATTATTCCATGTTTTCTAGAGCAATTACACATGGAAAATGTGGATATTAAGCATATGTTTTAAGCCACAAAAACAATTGAAGGACTGAATGTAGAGTATACTCTATGCTCATTTTGAGTAAAGTTCAAATAAAGTAGAAGATAAGTGCTTGTATTTTCAGCAAGATAAACTTTAAGAGCAGTGTTTTCCCAACAAGATAAACATACACACACACACACACACACATACACACATAAATAGAAGTGAACATTATTTTGTGACTTTCATTTGCTGAAAATTATGTTATATCATAACATGATAAATTTACCAAGAAATCATAGAAGTTTTAAAAAGCTTTTCTTATACTTTTATTCAGTAACGTGAAATGTAATACATTCCCAGGAATTTTGTGTGTTTTTATTTCATTTTGGCCAATGATGAACAAATATAAAAACTTCTCACATTAGGGAACTTCAGTGACATCTTATTAATTTGCATGCTAAAAAATATGTGATTATCTAATTTGTTATTTAATTGAGGATGGGTTGAACAGAAGTCTTTTCTTTTTACTGTCTATAAAGAATAGCTTTGATTATACAATAATGAAGCCAATGAAATTCCAGAGATTTCATTTCAACCTATTCCAGAAAACAAATTATTTTTAAAAGTAAGTTAACCTTAGCTTATGAATGGAAGCTACTAATTACAAATTAATTTCATGTATTTACTGCAAAAAGACCACCAGGATTTCTCTTTGGTAACAGCTGTGAACAGTTAAGAGTGGGAGAGGGACAGGGAGGAAGGCTTGATACAGAGAAAGAAAGGACGGAGCCTTCTTCCTAGTGTCACCTGGATGAAACGAGGTGCCACTTCCTTCACTGTTTCTTGCTGATGTTTTCCTTGCATTATTTTCATGGGTTTCTCCCCCAGGAGCAGTATATTTTTGACAATAAGTAAAAACATCAAAGAGGCAAGATATTGAAATGAAACTTATCTTCCTATCCTATAATATATCTGATTTCAGAATTTCCAGGAAAAAACAAAATATTCCATTCTCAATGTCACACTTTGTAGAATATAATACAATGTTCTAAATCCTACAGTGGGTATAAGTGCTTTATTCAAAGAGGCTTCACCAACACAAGTGATCTAAATTGTCCATTTGGCACCCCTGTAGTTTTTAAAGCTCAGGATAATTTTCCAAAGAAGGATTGGGTTGAATGAGAATTTTCCCCTGTCAACCAAAAGAAGGATAATTACAGAAGAGGAGGTGGGAAAGGAAATCCTGCATGGTACCTTGACTAGAAGTACATTGCTCGGCAACACATATTTGAGGTTCTGGAAATTGACTTTCTTAAATCACCCACACCATTCTGTTGGAAAGTCTTTGTGTACATCCAGCATCCAAGTTTTAAGATCATTGATTTAGAGAATTTTAATAATTTGCAAAAGCCCACACAGATTAGTGTGTATGTAGCTTAAACTTCCTGACTTCAGAAGCTGAGTTCTTAACCACTGCACTCCATTCTTTGTTCATTAAAGATAAATTCTACATAGAAAGAAATGCCCATTACTCTTTAGTATTTGCAAGTATCACACTGTCTCATTTATATCTCTCAGTGTATTATAATGCCATTTTAATTGCCTTGATCTGTAACTATGCCTTTTTACTGGGATTTTTGTTTTGTTTTGTTTTGTTTCATATAGTTCTAATTTCTAGAAAATTGAATTTAAGCCTCAGGAAATAGTATATCAATAGGAAATATAAAATAAACTTTCTACATTTCAATTTATGAAATTTTATAGTAGTGAGGTAATGATGTTTAAAAGCAAATTTCTTGGTGTTTAGATTTATGGTTTGGCTGTTCTATGCTTCTCTAGTTTTTTTGTTCCACTTTATATTAATACAATACTACAACATTATTATAAAATAAATGTTTCAGCTTCATTCATTAGGAAAACCTTACAATTTTGTTCTGAAAACATTAATCATAGTAATTGCACTAAATTAATACTGTACATTCAAAATAATCTGTTTGCCTCTGCCAGCTGGAAATCTGTTTCTCACTAGGGAATAACATACAATGACTATAGAGAAACCAAGCTGATGTTCCCCTTCTAGAATATTTTAACTGTTTTGCACTGTTGACAATGGAGGTTATAATATTTTCCTTGTATTTTCTGAAAATGTTGTGGTTTACCACCAATAAATTGTTTAGAGGTGTAGAAAATACTGCACTTGTCATTGAAATCCAGAAAAGGGGGGATAGGGTAAGGAAATGTAGAAAGGAAGGAATGGAGAAAGGGAAGGAAGGAAGGACGGGAACAATGGAGGGTTAGGAGGGAGGGAGGAAAAGAAGGAGAGAAGGAAAGAATTGAGACACAGCTAGTTAGAAAACACATTTGGATTTGGAAGGGAGCTTAGATAGCCACTAGGTTAATTATTTCATCTAGACTGGCATATCATCATCCACTACAACGTGGAATTATAAACCATATATTCTTTTGAATTTTAGAAAAACAGTGAATTAGTTTTTCTAAAGACATACCCTTCTTATAGTGAAATAGTCCCTCTTTTACAATGAAATTTTGATGGCTGCCTGGTTTCCTCATATTTTATCCCCCGCCAAGAATTATCACTAATAATTCTACAGCAGTTGTGAAATAGACAATACAAACTTGCAAGCTTCTTGGGCCACAGTGGATATTGTGGCTGTTTAATGATGTCACATGGGAAGTGCTATCGTGTCCTATTTCCTGCCCAATAGGGTGGCCCACTTTAGTTCAGATTGTAACCTGGAAATTATTTTCCCTCTCCCGAAGTAAATAATATAAAAATGTGTCACCTCCTGATGCAGAACTTTGAACACAGACGCAGGAGCAATGATAGAGCTGCAGTCCAGATTAAGTATAAAAAGAAGCCTTTCCTAGTAACAAATAACTCATGATAAGTATTTTGCAGAGCTTATTATAGGCAAGGAATCCTCCTAGCAATAATATGACTAAGGCTAGATGCTGTAATAAATCATCAGAGGCAGAAGCTTTGTGCATATAAAGTGCATACTTAAGGTTTGCCGCCAGAAGTTCTTCAAGTCACCCACCTTTCTGGAGTCACTCTTAATCTCTGATTCCCTATTTTGGGATTGTCCTTACCAAGAATTCTGTGAATAATCAATGCAATGTTTATGTTCTCCAGAGCCAGGACATACCTCATTCTTCTCATTTTTCCAATGAAGTTCATCCCTGCTAAACACTATCCCATTTTTTTTTTCTATCTTCCAAAGAATCACTAAAAGGGCAGATGTGGGTAGCAGTCATTCCTGTAGATTTGCTTGGGAGGTGGCCCATTTTAGGATGGCACATGAATCATTTACAATTAAATAGTACACATTTTTTTGTTTGTTTGTTTGTTTAGGTTTCTTCATCACTGCAAATTCATGACTAGTTTACTTTCTCCCCAGTGTCAGAGAAAAATTGTGCCAGCCGGAGTTAAACAGTCAAGAAAGGCTTTGTTGGGGTGCCTGGGTGGCTCAGTGGGTTAAAGCCTCTGCCTTCGGCTCAGGTCATGATCCCAGGTTCCTGGGATCGAGCCCCACGTCGGGCTCTCTGCTCAGTGGGGAGCCTACTTCCCTTCCTCTCTCTCTGTCTGCCTCTCTGCCTACTTGTGATCTCTGTCTATCAAATAAATAAAATCTTAAAAAAAAAAAAGAAAGGCTTTGTTAAAGACCATTGTGCTAGGAGTGAACTCAATTGTGCTGAAACAGAGGGTGGGAGGGTTTGAGCACTAGTGGGGGCTAATGGGAATGCACTGGTAGTCTTCAAGAGGAAAGTAGTTAGTGCAATTAGGCCACCGTGTTTACTAATTGGCTAATTTGTGCTTGTCGAAGATAGGCTCCTAGTCTCCCATAAAGACTGGGGTATGGGAACTCTATCTTTTTTAAGGATTATATTTCAGAGGCTTGGTTTACAGCTTCCTAAGAAAGGCATATCTTGTTGGTTAAACTGGTATAGGCTGGGAGAAGATTTAATCTCCAGGGGGCTGAGAAAAAAATGTTGTAAGTTTCCTAAAGGAAGTAATGTAAGATAGGTGAGGTCAGGGGCCTATAGTCAGGAGGAAGCCTGTCTGACATTTAGTTAAGCTGCAGAGAATGTTAAAGCCATTTTGTAATCAATTTTCTAGCCTCAAGTTTCTTACTCAGATATTTTCTTTTTCCACAATTTTCATGTATAGTTTTTGGTATACTCTCTCTCTCGTTGAGTGTGTTCAGAAACTTTCATTTCCACTCTGTTTAAAATGCAGAAAAAAAATTGTTTTGTTTTGTTTTTTCTTTTCTTTTCTCCTTTTCCTTCAGAAAATAGCATATTCAGGATGAATAGAGTGACGAAATTTTCACCTTTCATACCTCAGGGGCCCTTTTCCTGAGTAAAGCATCATTCATATTGATGTGAATTGTATCAATTCTTTGTATATGAAATCAGCTGCAGTCAGTTCTATATTCAAGTAATATATATTTTCTCATCACAAGAAACTAAGGGTCAGGAAGGATTTCAGAGGAACAAAATGAAGCCAGAAAAACAGTTCACATATGCTCCCAAACTTGCCCACAGGGCAAATGAGTTTGGTTGATCTGTGTTTGTGCCTTTAATAAATGCAGGGGTGCCATAGGAAAAGGTAAATAACTCTCATATCTTTGTTTCTGGGAATGGTTTCCTTACTCATGTAATGTGGGTTTTACACTCATTTCTCAGGGATATATGTTTGTGTGCAATCCCTTTACTTTCTAAGCATTTGTTAAGCTGATTACTAAGTGCATGCATTTTAATATTTCAAGTCTGAGACTTTTTATTCTTTTTCCAATTCTGCATTGTTATTTTTATGAAGCCACAAAAGCACACCCCTCTCAAAGGAAAGTTAATGGGCTAATTTTGCCTGTTTTCTTCTAGTACAGAAGGGTATTGCCCGTGGGGAAAGAAAATCATAGTTTCATTAACCATTGCTGGAGCGCTTTCCTGCTTTAAAATGCTGCCTTGGGCCTTACAGTGGGTGTCTGTGAAGAAAAGTGACAGGGGATTTGATGCCATAGGTTTCGACCTTCACTTCGTGTGGATAGCTGCTGGTCCTTACAGAATATCCTTGTGCACTACTAGGTTGAGGAATTCCTTTCCTCCCTGAGGGTTCTCACATAGGGGTAATAATGGCTTTAGATTTTTTACTTCTTTTGTTAAACTAGCAGATTGATATGCAAGGAGACTGACAGTATAGTGAATGATGTGTTATAATTATGTTGAAACCACTGGTCCCATGTTAGCTGTTCATCAGTCACCCTGTTACCATAAAACTCATCAAAGGTGAAATACAAATGACATAGTCTAGACTGGCTCAGAGTCTTATGGTTTAGTCAAAAAATTACATTAGAAGCTGGAAGAATGCACTTAGAATGGCAAAATTTTTGTTCATTCAAAAAGATGATCTACAGATCTATGTATGATATGCACACAGTTGGGTCTCAGAACTATCTTTTGATTCTTAGGTTGATCATTTAAGTCTTTTGTTTTGATTACATTCTCTGTGGAGCTCCTATTTATGCTTGCCCTTCAGGATTAACTTTTCTTAGGTGACAATTTTATAAAACTTGTTTTTGAAAATATAAAAATTAGTTCTTACTGTTTTGAGATTTGTCATCTTAACTTTTTCAAGAGGCAAATTACTTATCGGAGTATTGCCTAATCCAGTATTTTTGTGAACATCAGGTGGTTAAGATCACTCAATGCATTTAAATATACTTGCCTATTTATATATTTATTTTATTACTATTTCAAAATTTATGCTTGATGGGGCCAGTGACAAAAGTTATTGGAAAGGCTGACTATTGTGCATTTATATCTTAAAATAGAAATTTGGGGCACCTGGGTGGCTCAGTGGGTTAAAGTCTCTGCCTTCGGCTCAGGTCATAATCTCAGGGTCCTGGGATCGAGCCCCACATCAGGCTCTCTGCTCAGCGGGGAGCCTGCTTCCCCCTCTTTCTCTCTGCCTGCCTCTCTGCCTACTTGTGATCTTTGTCTGTCAAATAAATAAGTAAAACCTTTTTAAAAAAAATAGAAATTTAATGGTATCTTACAAAATTGCTTACAAAAGTTTTTATAAATTTGAAATGACTATCCCAAAATACATCAAAATGAAATGAATGATTGAGAAACTAATGATAGTGATTGCAGAGAAAGAGTGGTGATTTAAGGAGACATGAGCCTTCAGATATTAAATAGTTATCTTTTTTCCCATTTATTTATTTGTTTATTAACATATAATATATTATTTGTTTCAGGGGTGCAGGTCTGTGATTCATTAGTCTTACACAACTCACAGGACTCACCAGAGCACATATCCTCCCCAGTGTCTATCCCCAGGCCATCCCATCCCTCCCAAACCCCTCCACTCCAGCAACCCTCAGTTCGTTTCCTGAGATTAAGAGTCTCTTAGAGTTTGTCACCCTCTGTGGTTTCTTCTTGTTCCATTTTCTCCTCCCTTTCCCTATGATCCTCTGCCTTGTTTCTCAAATTCCACATTACCACAAATTCCACAAAGACAATGTTAATTATCTTTCTCTGATTGACTAATTTCTCTTAGCATAATACCCTCTTGTTCCATCCATCTCATTGCAACGGACAAGATTTCATTTATTGATGGCTGCATAATATTCCATTATATATATAATGGCACATGTTCTTTATTCATTCATCTGTCAATGGACATCATCTAGGCTCTTTCCATAGTTTAGCTATTGTGGACATTGCTGCTGTAAGTGGGTGCACATGCCCCTTTGGATCACTACACTTGTATCTTTGGGGTAAATACCTAGTAGTTCCATTTATGGGTTGTAGGGTAGCCTATTTTCAACTTTTTGAGGAACTGCCATACTGTTTTCCAGAGGGGCTGCACCACCTTGCATTCCCACCAACAGCATAGGAGAGTTTCCCTTTCTCTGCATCCTTGCCAACATCTGTCATTTCCTGACTTGTTAATTTTAGCAATTCTGACTGGTATGAGGTGGTATCTCACTGTGGTTTTGATTTGTATTTCCCTGATGGCAAGTGATGTTGAGCACTTTTTCATGTGTCTGTTGGCCATCTGGATGTCTTCTTTGCAGAAATGTCTGTTCATGTCTTCTGCCTATTTCTTGATTGGGTTGTTCTTTGTGTGTTGAGTTTGATATGTTCTTTATAGATTTTGGATACTAGCCATTTATCTGATATGTCATTTGCAAATATCTTCTCCCATTCTGTTGGTTGTCTTTTGGTTTCATTGACTGTATCCTTTGTTGTGCAAAAGCTTTTTATCTTGATGAAGTCCCAATGGTTCATTTTTGCCCTTGCTTCCCTTACCTTTGGTGATGTTTCTAGGAAGAAGTTGCTGTGTCTGAAGTCGAAGAGGTTGCTGCCTGTGTTCTCCTCAAGGATTTTGATGGATTCCTTTCTCACATTGAGGTCTTTCATCCATTTGGAGTCTATTTTTGTGTGTGGTGTGAGGAAATGGCCCAGTTTCATTCTTCTGCATGTAGCTGTCCAATTTTCTCAACACCATTTATTGAAGAGACTGTCTTTTTTTCTATTGGGTATTCTTTCCTGCTTTGTCAAAGATTAGTTGACCATAGAGTTGAGGGTCTATTTCTGGGCTCTCTATTCTGTTCCATTGATCTGTGTTTCTGTTTTTGTGCTAGTACCATGCTGTCTTGATGATTATAGCTTTGTAATAGAGCTTGAAGTATGGAATTGTGATGCCACCAACTTTGGTTTTCTTTTTCAACATTCCTCTGGCTATTCAGGGTCTTTTCTGGTTCTGTATAAATTTTAGGATTATTTGTTCCATTTCTTTAAAAAACATTGATGGTATTTTGAAAGGGATTGCATTAAATGTGTAGACTGCTTTAAGTAGCATAGACATTTTCACAATATTTGTTCTTCCAATCCATGAGCATGGAACATTTTTCTGTTTCTTTGTGTCTTCTTCAGTTTCTTTCATGAGTACTTTATAGTTTTCTGAGTACAGGTTCTTTGCTTCTTTGGTTAGTTTATCCCTAGGTATCTTTTGGTTTTAGGACCAATTATAAATGTGATTGACTCCTTAATTTCACTTTCTTCTGTCTCACTGGTGTATTGAAATGCAACTGATTTCTGTGCATTGATTTTATATGCTGATATTTTACTGAATTTCTGTATTAGTTCTAGAAGTTTTAGGGTGGATTCTTTTGGAATTTCCACATAAAGTATTATATCCTCTGCAAAGAGTAAGAGTTTGACTTCTTCTCTGCTGATTCACATGCCTTTTATTTCTTTTTGTTGTCTGATTAGTGAAGCTAGGATTTCTAGTACTGTGTTGAATAACAATGGTGATAGTGGACATCCCCTCTGTGTTCCTGACCTTAGGGGAAAAAGGTTCAGTTTTTCCCCACTGAGAAAGATATTTGCTGTGGGTTTTTCATAGATGGCTTTTATGATATTGAGGTATGTATTCTCTATCCCTATACTGTGAAGAGTTTCGATCAAGAAAGGATGCTGTACTTTGTCCTATGCTTCTTCTGCAACTATTTAGAGTATCATATGGTTCTTGTTCTTCCTTTTGCTAATGTATTATATCAAATTGATTGGTTTGTGGATGTTGAACTGACCTTACAGCCCAGGAATAAATCCTACTTGGTCATGGTGAATAATCCTTTTAACATGTTGGATCCTCCTGGCTAGTATTTTGGTAAAAATTTTTACATCCATGTTTATCAGGGATATTGGTCTGTAATTCTCCTTTTTGATGGGGTCTTTGTCTGGTTTGGGGATCAAGGTAATACTGGCCTCATAAAATGAGTTTGAAGGTTTTTCATTTCTACTTTTTTGGAAAAGTTTCAGAAGAATAGGTATTACTTATTCTTTAAATATATGGTAGAAATCTCCTAGGAAGCCCTCTGGTCCTGGGCTGTTGTTTGTTGGGAGATTTTTAATTACTGTTTCAATTTCCTTGCTGGTTATGGTTCTGTTCAGGTTTTCTATTTCTTCCTGGTTCAGTTGTGGTAGTTTATACGTCTCTAGGATTGAGTCCATTTTTTCCAGATTGTCTAATTTGTTGGCATAGAGTTGCTCATAATATGTTCTTGTATTTGTTTGCATTTCTTTGGTGTTGGTTGTGATCTCTTCTCTTTCATTAATGGTTTTATTTATTTGGGTCCTTTATCTTTTCTTTCTGATAAGTCTGGCCAGTCTTATTAATTCTGTCAAAGAACCAGCCCCTAGTTTCATTGATCTGTTCTACTGGTTTTTGTTTGTTTGTTTGTTTGTTTGTTTTGGTTTTGGTTTTGGTTTCTATTTCATTGATTTTTGCTTTGATCATTATTATTTCTCTTCTCCTGGTGAGGTTTGGCTTTATTTGTTGTTCTTTCTCCAGCTCCTTTAGGTGTACGGTTGGGTTGTGTATTTGAGACCTTTCTTGTTTCTTGAGAAAGTCTTTTATTGCTATATATTTTCCTCTTAGGACCACTTTTACTGCATCCCAAAGATTTCGAACAGTTGTATTTTCATTTTCATTTGTTTCCATGAATTTTTTTTTTAATTCTTCTTTAACTTCCTGGTTGACCCATTTATTCTTTAGTAGAATGCTCTTTAGCCTCCATGTATTTGAGTTCTTTCCAACTTTCTTTCCTCTAGTGATTGAGTTCAATTTTCAAAGCATTGTGGTCTGAAAATATGCAGGGAATGATTCCAGTATTTTGGTAACAGTTGAGACCTGATTTGTGACCCAGGATGTGATCTATTCTGGAGGACATTGCATGTGCACTAGGGAAGAATGTGTGTTCTGTTACTTTGGGATGGTATATTCTGAATACATCTGTGAAGTCCATCTGGTCCAGTGTGTCATTTAAAACCGTTATTTCCTTGTTGATCTTTTGCTTAGATGATCTGTCCATTTCAATAAAGGGGGTGTTAAACTCCCCTACTATTATTGTATTATTATCAATTTATTTCTTTGATTTTGTTATTAACTGATTTATATAATTGGCTGCTCCCATGTTAGGGGCATAGATATTTAAAATTGTTAGATCTTCTTGTTGGACTGACCCTTTAAGTGTGATATAGTGTCCTTCTTCATCTCTTATTATAGTCTTTGGCTTAAAATCTAATTTCTCTGATATAAAGATTGCCACTCCAGCTTTCTTTTGATATCCATTAGCATAGTAAATTGTTTTTGACCCCCTCACTTTAAATCTGGAGGTGTCTTTGGGTTTAAAATGAGTTTCTTACTGACAGCATATCAATGGGTCTTGTTTTTTATATCCAATATGATACCCTGTGTCTTCTGATTGGGGCAAGTTGCCAATTTACATTCAGGGTGACTACTGAAAGGTATGAATTTAGTGCCATTGTATTGCCTGTAAGGTGACTGTTCTGTATATTGTCTCTTTTCCTTTCTGGTCTATGTTACTTTTAGGCTCTCTTTGCTTAGGGGACCCCTTTCTATATCTCTTATAGGGCTGGTTCGATGATCACAAATTCTTTTAGTTTTTGTTTATCCTGGAAGTTTTTTCTTAATCTCTTTTTCTATTTTCAATGATAGCCTAGCTGGGTATAATATTCTTGGCTGCATGTTTTTCTCATTTAGTGCCCTGAATATATCATGCCAGTCCTTTCTGGCCTTCCAGGTCTCTGTGGATAGGTCTGCTGCCAGTCTAATATTTCTACTATTGTAGGTTACAGATCTCTTGTCTTGAGCTGCTTTCAGGACTTTTTTCTTTGTCTCTGACTTTTGTAAGTTTTACAATTAGATGTCAGGGTGTTGACCCATGTGCCTCCTGTGCTTTGAAGCCTCTTTCTTTCCCCAAATTAGGGAAGTTACCCACTATAATTTGCTCCAATATACCTTCTACCACTCACTCTCTTTCTTTTTCTTCTGGGATTGCAGTTATTCTAATATTATTTCACCTAATGGCATCATATATCTGTTGAATTCTCCCCTTGTGATCTAGAAGCTCTTTATCTCTCTTTTTCTCAACTTCTTTATTCTCCATCATTTGATCTTCTTTATCACTAATTTTTTTCTTCTGCCTCATTTATCTTAGCCATTATAGCCTCCATTTTTATTGCACCTCATTAATAGCCTTTTTGATTTTGACTTGGTTAGATTTTATTTCTACAGAAAGGAATTCTCTAGTATCTTCTATGCATTTTTTCAAGCCCAGCTAGTATCTTTATAATCATCATTCTGAACTCTAGTTCCAACATCTTACTAACGTCTCTGTTGTTAAGGTCCCTGGCAGTTGGTACTGCTTCTTCTTTTATTTTTGAGGTTCTTCCATTTTGTCATTTTGCCAGAGAAGAATATATGAATGAGAGAACAAAATGTTAAAAGGGTAACAATGACCCCAGGAAAATATACACTAAACAAATCAGAAGAGACCTGAAACTGGGTGGACAAGAAAAAAAAAAAAAGAGTATGACCAGTCTGGTGAATAGAACAGAACCACACACTAGATTTTGGATGTATTTTGGTCTGTTGGAAGAAACTGCATCTCAAAATTTTAAAGAGAGAAAAACCAATGTATATACATAAATAAGGGTAAACAAAATGAAGGGATGGAATATGCATGAATATGCATAAAAATGAAAATTAAAAAAGATTTTAAAAAAGGAATTGACACAACAAGTTGGTTGAAAAAAGAAAGAAGAAAAAAAAATGTGATCAGGTGAGTGAGTAGAATGAAGCCTATATTTAGGGCTTATTTTGGTCTGTTAGAAGAATCTGCATCCCAAAATTTTAAAGAAAGAAAAATAGCTCATGGTTGCTCTTGGTAACTTTTGTTTCCAGAAGGCTTTCTATGTAGCTTTGGGGGATGAGAATAAAAATGGCAGCCTCCCAATTTCTGGCCCAGTAGGAGTCAAGAACTTGGGTCCCCACTCCTTAGTGCACCCTCAGAGGAAAGCAGTCAGTCACTTCTGTCTCCCTGGTCTCCAGCTGCACTCCCTACTCACCTAGCTTGTGAGCAAGCATTTCTATCTCTGGCACACAGCTCTATTTGGAATCTCCAAACCCAGTAGATTCCTGCAGCACACTTCCGTGACATTCCTCCCTGAGAAGGAAGGGGAGTCTCCCTGGATCTGCCACTTGTTGGGCAAGTCAAAGAGCAGTGGCCTAACTGTGCTGTGGATCACAGTTTATGATAACCCTGAGCTGAGAACCCACTCCTGTGGCCAGTCTTTGTAGCTAGCTTCTCCAATATGATACCTGGGAGCTCTGCTGCACTCAGGCACCCTTAGTCTTTCTGTGACCCTGAGAGTCCTGAGACCACACTGTCCCATTGAGGATTCTACTTCCTGATTAGCCACCAGTGTGACATCCTTCAGGGGAGCAGACTTCTGAAAGTTCTGATTCTGTGCTCCTCTGCTCTATCACTTGCCAGTTGGTGGCTGACGAAGTCTTCCTCCCTCCTATGGTCTGTCTTCACATATATCATCTGGATTCACTTCTCCACACGTCCTACCTTCCAGAAAGTGGTCACATTTCTGTTCATAGAGTCGCTGCTGCTATTCTTTTCTTCCATCTTGTGTTGAGTTTGTAGGTGTTTAGAATGGTTTGATATCTACCTGAATTCCTGGGACCTGATGAAATTTAGGTCTCCTACTCCTCCTCCATCTTGCTAGCCCCAAATAGTCATCTTAAAACACGATAATTAATACACTGTGTTAACAGGACAAGGATCAATGGATAATTGAGAAAAAGAAATATAGAAACAAACCCCATATGTAAGGGTTTGTTAGTTAAAGGACTAACTAGAGAAATTATGTCATAAAATAAATCAAGTTGGAATCACATCTTTCATTTTTCAGTATGATAAATGCTGAAAGAAAGATCAATTTGAATTTATTAAAGAAAACTGTAAGTGAAAAACTAAAAAAAAAAATTGAATTGTTTGTAAACCTAGGTGAGGACTTCCTAAGGATAATTACAGTGAAGGTATTAATAAAGAATGTGTGATATATTTGGTATCCATCTATAAAACAAAACCACAACTGCTATTAAAGTATCAGTGATACAGGGGTGCTTGGGTGTCTCAGTTGTTAAGCATCTGCCTTTGGTTCAGGTCAGGATCCCAGAGTTCTGGGATCAGGCCCCACATCAGGCTTCCTGTTCAGTGGAAGCCTGCTTGCTCCCTTTCCCACTCCCCGTGCTTGTGTTCCCTCCCTTGCTGTGTCCTTCTCTCTCAAATAAATAAATAAAATCCTTAAAAAAAATTAGTGATACATAAAGAAAAATATCTGCTTTAATTATGATTAAAGCTTAACATATGCAGTACTTATAAAATACATAAAAATAAAACTCAAATAAACTGATCAAAATAACTGTGCAAGATCATTCAGAGAAACACAAATAGCTAATGAATATACAAAAAAATTCAACCACATTACTAAATAAAGAATTAAAAATTTTTATTTTTTAATTTTTAAAAATTTTTAATTTTATAAAATAAAAATATAAAATAATATATTATTTATAATAATAAAATAAAAATAATAAAAAACATAAAATAAAAAATATTTTATTATTTTTATAATAAAAACCCACTGATAGTGGTTTTTTTAAAAAAAGATAAGAAAGATACAATTTGGAATATATGCAACAGAGCATTGCTGAGCAATAAAAAAGAATGAAGTGTTGCCATTTGCAATGACATAGATGGAGCTAGAGAGTGTTATGCTAAGTGAAATAAATCAGTGAGGGGAAGACTAATACCATGCGATTTTAGTATGTGGAATTTTTTTTTTTTTTAAAGATTTTATTTATTTATTTAACAGAGAGAGATCACAAGTAGGCAAAGAGGCAGGTAGAGAGAGAGGAGGAAGCAGGCTCCCTGCTGAGCAGAGAGCCCGATGTGGGGCTCGATCCCAGGACCCTGAGATCATGACCTGAGCCGAAGGCAGCGGATTAACCCACTGAGCCACCCAGGCGCCCTGGTATGTGGAATTTAAGAAACAAAACATAGGGGAAAAATAAAAGGGAGAGGCAAACCATAAAACTCTTAAGTATAGAGAAGACTTAAAGATAGAGAACAAACTGTGGGTTGCTGGAGGGGAGGGGAGCGGAGGGATGGGTTAAGTGGGACGTGGGTATTAAAGAGGGCACTTGTGATGAGCATTGGTTGTTGTATATAAGTGATGAATCACTGATTCTACCACTGAAACTATTATTACACTGTATGTTACCTGGAATTTAAATAAAAACCCGAGGCTAGAAAAAGTAGTACAAAATAAAAAATAAAATAAGATAAATAGTAAATGATAAATAAAATAAAAAGCAGGACACTTGGGTGGCTCAGTGGGTTAAGCCTCTGCCTTCAGCCCAGGTCATGATCTCAGGGTCCTGGGATCGAGCCCCGCATTGGGCTCTTTGCTCAGCAGGGAGCCTGCTTCTGCCTCTCTCTCTCTCTCTGCCTGCCTCTCTGCCTGCTTGGGATCTCTATCTCTCTCTCTGTGTCAAATAAATAAATAAAATCTTAAAAAAAGATTAAAGAAAAAATAAAAAGTAAAAGAAAACAAGATACAATTTGAAAAATATTTTAAAATCATACAAATATGCTCTTTGTCAAGGTTGTGGGATAGTGGCTCTCAATCATGTCAGCCTAAATCATTCTTTTTATAATAAATAATTATAATACCACTTTGACAATTTTGAAATGAAGTTTGTAAGTAGAATAAAATACTAGATGAATAATTTGTAGACAGAAATGGAATACCATGCCCTATCTGGACTATGAAGTAAAAAAAAAAGGGTTTACTCAAATTTACTAATAATACTAATGACCAAATAACTGATTTATGGAATCTATCACTAAGATTCTTGGGGAGGAATGCTATAAGTTGAAAAAACACCTGGTAGTCCTTTTGAAAAGTTGCTTATATGGGACACTTGGATGGCTCAGTTGGTTAAGCGTCCTCACTTTGATTTAAGCTTAGGTCATGATATCAAGAATCATGAGATTGAGACTCTTTGTTGGTTCTATACTCAGTGGGGAGTCTGCTTGAGATTCTCTCCCTCTGCCCCTCCTCCCACTCATGCTCATTCATACACTCTCTAAAATAAATAAGTAAATCTTAAAAAAAGAAAAGAGAAAAGTTGCTTATAAACTCATGTGACTGAACAACTATTCCTCTTGTTCATGTTTCATTTGTTGTACAATGATGACATTGGAAAAGGATATCTTTCACTGCAATTATTTTTTAGGTTGTTAAACACACTGAACCTTTTGTATTCATTCCCAGTAATTTTATGCAAGCAGAAATGCATATTATTACCCAGGATGTTTCTCACATTTGCATTTAAAATTTGCTTGACTGCAGTCATTGTTACACAGCTAATTTTCAAATATCTTTTGTCATCTCAGAAATTTCTCTCAAAAGAGTATCATTGCTGAATGAAATAGAAGAGATTATTTCATTTGGATTTTTTTCCACCAATGGGCAGCTGCTAAGATTAATTATTTTGTAAGAGTGCATGACCAATCATGCTTTGTGATATTGGCACTATTCTGTAAGAGATGAAACCTTTATTCTGCCATCTAGAAGGTTTTTAAAATTTTTACTTTTTTATAAAAATTGCTGTGACAGTATTATGACTTTTAAACTCCCCTTTAAATCTTGTATGATTTGTCTTTGGCAATTCTATAAGTTTATTGCTTGGTAAAATACTCCATTTATCATTTGATTTCATTGCTCCATCAGAGAGAAACATGCAAAATAAGCACACTGGTAATTCATTTGTGAGTAAATTGATTGACTAAATTTGTAATATTAGCCTGAATATCGTAGATTTTTATTCTTTACATTGCATATTTTAAATGTAGGCAAATTCACAATGCATCTGACTGCAGCAGATATAGATTAATACACATAAGATGTATTGTAACTAAACTATTATGAATAGTATTTTCATACTGGTAATTTGTTTATTTTTTCTTGTCAGTCTGGCTTCAAGTTTATCAATTTTATTAGTCTTTTAAGAATAGTCTAGCTTGCATTTTCTCTACTGTTTCTCTATTTTTAATTGATTTCTGTTCTTTATTATCCTTTTCTTTCTGCTTGCTTTGAGTTTATATTTTTCTGTTTCTTAAGGTAGAAACTGAACTGCTGATTTGAAACCTTTTTTTTCATTATAATATAAACATAGAATGCTCTCATCTTCTCATGAAGCACTGCTTAGCTGCATCCCACAAATTTTGACTATTTTTCCTTTTACTTAAGTTCAAAATATTTTTGAATTTCTTATGAAAATTTCTTATTGACTCATGGATTCTTTAAAAGTATGTTTAATTTTCAAGTCCCAATTATCTTTCTGTTATTGATTTGTTCTTTGCCTTGCAATCAGAGGATATACTTTGTACTTTTAATCTCTAAGTTTTGATTTATGACTTGGGATATGGTCTATCTTGCTGTATGTTACATGTGCACTTGAGAAAAACATCTATTCTTCTGTTATTTTTTGGAGCATTTATAAATGTTATTTGACCCAATTAGTTGTTGATGTTTAGATTAATTCTGTGTTTTTGCTGGTTTCTGTCTACTTGTTCTGTTGATTACTAAGACAGGAGTGTTGAAGTTTCCAGCCGTAATTGTGATTTTTTTTTTCATATCTCTTTCCAGTTTTACCAGTTTTGTTTCATGTGTTTTGAAACCCTTAAGTGCATACATATTTAGATTGTTATGTATTTTTGGTGAAATGATCACTTAATTATTATGTAATATTTCCCTTTACCCACAGTCATTTTCCTTGCTTTGAAGTCTACTTTAATGATATTAATAGGGCCACTCCAGTTTTCTTTTAATTGGTGTTTGCATATATATTTATCACTTTCCATCATTTTATCTTAAACATACCTATATCATTATATTTATAGTGGGTTTTTGTACATAGCATAAAATTGAGTTTTTAATCCAATCAAACTATCTTTTAATTGGTGTACTTAGATCAATTACACTTACTCTAATTTTTGATGTGTTTTCTTTATTACTGATATTATTATTGTCATTGTTATTATTGTTATTGTTTTGGTTTGCTATGCCCCCCCTTTATGTTTGTTCTCCTGTTTCTCCTTACCAACTTTCTTTGTTATTTTAATTTTCTTACTATTTCGTTTTAGTTTATATTTTGAGTTTTCTTGCTCTGCTCTGTACTCACTGTAGTGTGGGAACAGAAAGAAGAAAAGCAACAGGAATTTGTCTCATATTCTTTGAACCATAGTTTCTCTGGTCAGAGATACTTTTTTCTCTATTAGAGTCTTAGATAACTACTCACTATCATCATGACTTTGCTATCACTGCTGCCATGATATTGCCAGGGTGTTAGAGTGGTAAGGAAGGAGAAGAAAAATCAACAGGGGATTTCCTTCATTCCCCCCAACTTGTTGAGAAACCCTTTCCTGTTGCTTGGACTAGAAATAGAGCTTTTCTTAAAACTTCATTTATCTGTGTCCAGTCACATGACTGGGTTTTTAGCTACCTAGAAAAAAAAAGTAAAGTCACCTCCTTGTGGGAACTTAAAATTCTATCTCTATTTCCTTTCCAGCTGCTACTGTCTATCTTTCAGTGTTCTCAAATAGCTGTTCCATGCATTCTATCTAGAAAAACAGGGTGGGCATGTGCATTCCATTTTCTCAGAACCAGAAGTCTTTAAAGGAGTTTTTTTGTTGTTTCAGCAAAGTGTCTTTATGATATATAAGACTTATAAAAATGCCACATTTTTAAGGAAAAAAAATAACACTTTGTGAGAAAGTATTGTCATCCTTCTATAAACCATATTTTAATTCCCTAAAATTGAAAGTTGCCCAGTATTTCTTTTTGAAGAGGGGAAGACTAATGACTAAGATCACAGTGTCTTTGGTCAGACTAAATGATACTCTTTGATTGTGTATGTAATCACTCTACATCTTATAGACATAATTGTCTATTTCTATGTCTATGTCTATGTCTATGTGGTACAGTGCATGTTATAATCCTAAAACTAAATAGAGAATATCCTCAAATAGAAAACAGTCATCTTCTTTTTTTTAAGATTTTTATTTATTTTTTTGAGCGAGAGACACAGTGAGAGAGGGAACACAGATAGGGAGAGTGGGGGAGGGAGAAGCAGGTTCCCCACCCAGCAGGGAGCCCGATGCAGGGCTTGATCCCAGGACCCTGGGATCATTACCCAAGCCGAAGGCAGATGCTTAACGACTGAGACACCCAGGCACCCCAGAAAACAATCATCTAAAATCTAAATTGTGTGTATGATAGCACAGAGTCTGCAATTCCCTACATTCTCAAACATTAGAAGAATACATTGCTAAACTAAAAAACACAAAATGGAAGAAGATTATATAAGAATCCAATATAATTTTTAGGCACATTATGATAAAATGTGTAATTTAAAACTATATTTTATGTTTGTGAAATCTTTGATGAAGTGGTATTTCTTCCTATTGCTTAATTTACTTAAATGATAAAACTTACACCTGTTTGAGATTGTTTCTTCCATACAAAATAATTACCATAAATTACAATTAGAATTAACACTGCTATATAGTCATTATATCTATTGATATTGTGGAAATATCTTCTTTCTTCAAGTTTTTTACTTTAAAATGAACATAATTGAGAATCTACTTTATGCTAAGATCTATGTGAAGCTCTGATTGAGCAATTAAATTCTGCTCAAAAATTATACTCAACTCAGTGAGGTTGTCTCTGGCCTCTCCATCAAACACTTTATGCACTGACATTATGTAACAACTTTCCTGTTTCATTGTTTTCTTCTCAGCACTATTCTATCTAAACTTTCTAATATACTGTGTATTTTGCTTTCTTATAATTTTATTGTCTGTTTTCCCCACTAGGATATAAACTGCATTAATAAGGGAACTACTGTTTTATTCATTACTCTTCACCTGCATTTTGTTAAATGCGTGGCATACATGAGGAACTTAATGGATTTGGGGAATAAATAGTTTAATGGACATACATAATTTTGCTTCTTAATATGTACAAAGATCATGAAAGATCAAATATATATGCATGGATTTAATAATAACTGGCTTTGGTGCATTCAGAATGTAAAGAACAATACTTATGGGGAGGCAGTACGATGTAGTAGTTTGTAAGAGCAGATCTGAGTTCACATCCTTGCTCTGATACTCATTAGTTCTATAACCTTGAGAAAATTATTTAATGTCTCTCAGTTTCTTAACCTGCATAAGCAGTGATGTTCAAAACACTCTTTGTTTTAAGGATTAAGTGAGGGAAGGCATTCACAGCTCTTTATCATTGCCTGATACTAAAGAGACCCTTTTCGAAGGTTAGCAATTATATATTATATTGTTAGTTACTCAAAATTCTCTGCATAGCAAGTGAAACAGGTACTCTTTTTATTATTTATCTGTTGTTCATTATTACTTAGCACTCCTTCTTTTTCAGATGAAGAGAAAGATTTAAACAACAGAGCTCGTAATTTACCAAACTGGAACTTGTAACCATATTCCTCTGAATTTATAGCCATGTTATTTTTTTTATATTGCACCATCTCCACATATTTACTGAGTGTCAGTGCAGAGCATAGTAATGTGTCTGGCACTGTGGAAGGTATAAGATAAGATCCCGAACACTGATATTCATCACGGCATATTTATAATGACAAAGCAACGACCACAATAATCCAAGTATCTGATGAAAGTGTCTGAGGCACTTGAATTCTTAAGAACATTAATGGATGCATTTAAATATCAGTAATTAAGCCTGGAAATCTCTTTACAGAGGATATTTCTAGGAAGTAGGATTGGAATGCTAGGGTATGTGCTAGGTAAGTGATGAGCCATGGAGACCCACTTTTGAGAAAGGACTCCTTTTGCCTTGGGTTAAGGGAGTGTCATCAGATGACAGCCTTCAACGGTCAGCCCTTCAGGATTGCCTCTGCTGCAGAAAACTGCCTTGCCCCTGGTCACTTTCTTTTCAGGGAGGCCCACATCCAGTGATTGAGATGAAGGTGTAAGAGGACAGGACAGCCATTTTGACCCCACGCAGCCACAAACGTGTGAGCCATTTTCAATTCTGAGCTTCACATGGAGTTGCCATTGAAGCTTGACTTCTTCCTGTGTAGTTATCTTTCTTCTCCTTCCTTCCACAGGTGTTGATCCCAAGGATGCTTCTTAGTAAACACCCTGCATTAACTGTATGCAGTTTCCTTCTAGAGTCTGAATTCCATTGATCCCGCCAGTGACAGGCATGGGAGAGAGGGCTTTGCTGGCAGCCCAGCACTTCATTCCTAGTCAGAAAACTATGATTTTTTGCTAGATTAATTAAGCCAATTCTCCTGTGAAAAACTTCACACTTCTGGAAGTTGAATGATCCTCTTTTTATAGCCTTTTGCATCTTGGCATTTTAGGATCCAGAATCTTTAAGTCCAGAAGCCCTTTGTGTGTGTTTTTTTTTTTATTTTTTTTTTAAAGATTTTATTTATTTATTTGTCAGAGAGAGAGAGAGAGAGAGCACAGGCAGACAGAGTGGCAGGCAGAGGCAGAGGGAGAAGCAGGCTCCCCACAGAACAAGGGACCTGATGTGGGACTCGATCCCAGGACGCTGGGATCATGACCTGAGCCGAAGGCAGCGGCTTAACCAACTGAGCCACCCAGGCGTCCCGCCCTTTGTGTTTTGACCTAAAAATAAAATATGTAGGTGGACAGGCCAATAAGCAAGTTATCTCTACAGAGACCTCAGTCAGTCTTTTATTTGTAGGAAAGAGCTAACAGAAAATAAACTTTAGGTAATTCATGCGCCTCATTTAGAAAAAAGAAATCAGGGTTACTAGGACACACTAGGCTATCACAGTATTAGCACAAAATTTAGATACGCTAATGCCTAGTTACTAGAGTTAGTTATATACCAGGTAAGACCATAAGCTTAGTTGCTAGTAATTGTGCTATTAAAGATTGTAGCAAAAACTCTAGAGTACAGATAATGAGAGAGGATGTTTGGAGGAAAACTTCAATTTATCTTTACCAAGGTGATGTCTAGTATGGACTAATGCTTCAGATTCTAGGGTCTGTGACCTTAAGTTGTGATAGATCTTCAAACAGGAGTTATCAATGACCCTGTGTGTTTCCTATATCATGAGATGAAATTCAACTATCCATAAGATCCTTTTTATTGGGGGCAATGGAAACTAAGGTACTTTTTTGAAAAGTTTATAAATTTGAAATTGTGGAAATCTTGAGAAATTTTTTTTTTTTCCTAAAGTTTCATCAAAACCTCTAAATTTTTCTTTATGAATCTCAATTTTCCTTAAATGTTAGTGCTGTATTTGCTTTGGGAGCTGCCTAATGACAATTTCTTGTGAGCAAGCGTTTTTGTACAAAATGCTGTTTCCACTGCTTCTTGCTTTGGAATTTCTGAGGTCAGTGAAATCTGTCTCCTCAGAAAGGATTCCCTTCACTCTTCTTTTTTTTAGCACCCATCAGGAGAATCACTCTTAGCAGAATCTTCATCTGAAGCTATATTTATCCCTTCTGGAAACCTAGTTAAAATGAAAGCTTCTTCCAAACCCCTGTATCTCATCATCTGTTTTTTAATAAACTTTGTATTTGAAGTAAATTTACATTTACAGAGGAGTTGCAAAATTAGAGCAGAGTTTCTCTGTACTCCTCACCCAGTTTGCCCCACTGTTTGTTATTTTATATTATTTTGATACATTTGTCAAAACTGAGAAACTCACGTTGGTATGTTATTATTATTAAACTCCAAACATCGTTTGAATGTCACAACATTTTTCATCGGTGTCCACTTTCTCTTCCACGATTCCATCCAGGGTGCACACTGAATTTAATTGTCATATATCCCCAGTCTCCTCTGCAACAGTTTCTTAATCTTTCCTTGACCTGGACAGTTTTGAGGAGTCTGGCCAGGTATTGTGAAGAATATTAGGGGGTTTCTACAATTTGGGGTAGTTTAGATGTTCTTTTCGTAATCTGGTGACCACCTAGTTAAGGTAGTGCCTGTCAGGTTTCTCCACTATACAGTTACTCTTTCTTCTCTTCTTTTTGAAACAGAATCTCTCTCCACTGCCCACACGTCAGAGGTGGGAGTTTTGTTCTAATTCCTGAAGTTGGGGGGCGGGGAGGACTATCTACATATATATTATTTAGAATTCCTAAGGAATATTTTTCTCCCTCCTCCCCCAATTTATTTACTTATTCAATAATTTACTTATATCGTGACGAATCCACATATATTTATATTGTACTTTGTGTTAACATTTATTTTGTTAAATTGTTCTAGTTTAGGGGCGCCTGGGTGGCTCAGTGGGTTAAGCTGCTGCCTTCGGCTCGGGTCGTGATCTCAGGGTCCTGGGATCGAGCCCCGCATCGGGCTCTCTGCTCGGCAGGGAGCCTGCTTCCTCCTCTCTCTCTGCCTGCCTCTGCCTCCTTGTGATCTCTGTCTGTCAAATAAATAAATAAATATTTTTATTTTTATTTTTATTTTTATTTTTTTATTATTTATTAAAAAAATTGTTCTAGTTTTGGCCAATGGGAGCTTCTTTCAGTTGGTTATTATATCTTTTTGAAATGCCCCCATCTTTTGTGGTTTTGAGCCTTTCTCATTTGCTGATACCACAAAATGCCCTGGGTTCATCTCATATTATTTCTGCTTCATTTTTCCCAGGTAGATTTGCTTCATTTTATTGGCGTGTGGCAGTTAGAAAGCAGGGCCTGAATAATGGGTGTGCTTTCTGCTGCTAGAATGTCATCGCTCCTTATCCTCTCAGCGCACATATGCCTGTCTCCTAACCCGTGGATCTGGACCTCTTTCCATCTGTACATTTATTAAGCTGAACATCCATTCATACTAGTGTCTCTGGCTCCAATTCAATACCATAGGGTTTATTTTGATCTTTTTTAGTACGTATCTTTGTCTTCCTTCTCTGACAGTAAGAGACCTAATTCCCAGTCTCCAATATCCATTAATTTATTTGTTCAACCCCAATATACACGTAAGTTTCAGAATTGTTAATCTTTGCTCCGTGAGAAACAAATATGCAGAGCACAGTGTTGGCATGCACTTCTTTTGTCTCTCGGTCTTACAGTTTCCAGTGGAACCGTCATTTTCTAAAGTTACTTAGGTCAGCTCCTTTTTAAAAAAAAATTTTATTTAAGTTCCAGTTAGTTAACATACAGTCTAATGTTAGTTTCCAGTGTAGAATTTAGTGATCATCACTTACATACAACAACCAGTGTTCACCATCCTTAATACCTCTTCCTCATTTAGCCCATCCTGCCACCCAACCCACCTCCAGCAACCCTCAGTTTGTTCCCTAAAGTTAAGAGTCTGTTTTATGGTTTGCCTCTCTCTCTTTTTTGCTCCCATGTTCATCCGTTTTGTTTCTTAAATTCTACATATGAGTCAAATCACATGGTACTTGTCTTTCTCTGACTGACTTATTTCGCTTAGCATGATACCCTGTAGCTCCATCTACGTTATTGCAAATGACAAGATTTCATTCTTTTTTAATGGCTGAGTAATATTCCTGTGTGTGTGTGTGTGTGTATCACTTCTTAATCCATCCATCAGTCAATGGACATTTGGTCTCTTTCCATAATTTGGCTTTTGTTGATAAAATTGCTATTAATATTGGCTTGCATGTATCCCTTCAAATCAGTATTTTTTTTATCCTTTGGGTAAATACTTAGTAGTGCAATTAGGCCAGCTCCTTTTTTACCCTCGCTTCCTTTAACACATTTATATCTTATATTCATAATATAATTAATTTATCACAGTCTGCATTCTATCTGGGGATCCCTAACATCCTGGCTGATTTTGTTAAAATTTTGCATACATTAAAGCACACTCTTTGTTATATACCATTCTGTGTTTGTTTTTTTTTATTTCAAAGGATATTTTTAAAAATTATTGTGGTAAGCCTATTTAACATGAGATCCACCCTCTTAACAGATTTTTAAGTGTACAATACAGCATTGTTATCTACGGGCACACTGTTGTACAATGTATGTCTAAAGCTTATTCATTTTGCATAATTTGAATCTTATAACTGTTGATTGGCCATTCTGTGTTTTATCCTCCCCCACACCCTGGCAATACATTTCTAATTGTTGCTTTCATGAGTTTTAGTAATTTATAGACACTATATAATTGGAATCATGCAATATCTGTCCTTCTGTGTTTGGCTTATTTTACTTAGCATAACGTCTTATAGGTTCATCAGTGTTGTTATATATTGCCAGATTTCCTTCTTTTTTTAAGACTGACTAATATTCCAAACGCCTGTATATACCACTTTGTTTGGTCCATTCATCCACTGATGGATATTTATTTCCCCCCCATATTTTAGCATTAATGAATGGTGCTACAATGAACATGGGAGTAAAGGTACTTCTTTGGGATTCAAGTCTTTGGGGTGTAATCCCAAAAATGGAATTGCTGAAAATTTACAGAAAATTCCCTTGTGCTCATAGGCATAGATAGGAACTTTTATGTTTGTTACATATATGGTACAAGGCATAGCAGAAAAATATGGAAAAGTTCATGAATCATAAACATTAATTATACCAAGGAAATTACATTTCCAATACTAAGTATTGTTATGATTGTTTTCTTTGGGATTGGTTTTTATTTCTGTTTGAGTTAATAGGTTCTGAACTTTCAGTTCAATTTCCAAATGTTTTCCTTTTTATTTTCTATATTAATGTAATGTGTAATAGAGGTTATCAACTAAATAAAAACTTAAACATGACTGCCCCCAATATTATATATTTACAATATGGTATATATATTAAAATGGTAAATATAATAGTACATATATTTAAAAATATATATAAATGATAGTATAGGGCACCTGGGTGGCTCAGAGGGTTAAGTGTCTGCGTTCGGCTCAGGTCATGACCCCAGAGTCTTGGGACTGAGTCCCACATTGGGTTCCCTGTTCCTTGAGGAGCCTGCTTCTCCCTCTGACTCTTTCTCTCTCGGTCTCTCATGAATAAATACAGAAAATCTTTTAAACAATGATAGTATATATGGATAGTATAGATATAAAAATAGTATATAGATATAAAAATAGTGTATATATATGTAAATAGCAAATATATAAAATGTCATATGGTAATGATTTGTAAAATTTTTGAGGAACCTCCATATTGCTTTGCATAGTAGCTGCATGATTTTGTTTTCCCATTGACAGTGTATGTACAAGGTTTTCAATTTCTCTACAACCTTGGCAACACTTGTTATCTTTTGTTTTTGTTTGTTTGATAATAGCCATTCTACCAGATATAAGGTGATAATCTTGTAGTTTTGATTTGCATTTCCTCAATGATTAATGGTATTAATCATCTTTTCATATACCTGTTGGGCATTTGTATATCTTCTTTGGAGAAATGTCTGTTCAAGACCTTAGCTCATATTTTTTAAATACAGTTGCTTTTTTTTTTTGCTACTGAATTATAGAAGTTCCTTATATATTTTGGAGATTAACCACTTACCAGATATATGGCTTGCAGATATTTTCTCCCATTCCATTGGTTGTCTTTCTTTGTATGGGTTTGTGGTAGATTGAATCAGGAGTCTACTACCACAGTATGATAGACTATCGCTTCACCCTAGAAGTTTCTCTAAATGTCCCCATTGTCATTAATTTCTCCTCTCTTTCTTTTTTTTTATTTTTTTTTAAATTTTTTTTTTATTTTTTAAAGATTTTATTTATTTCTTTGACAGACAGAGATCACAAGTAGGCAGAGAGGCAGGCAGAGAGAGAGGAAGGGAAGCAGGCTCCCTGCTGAGCAGAGAGCCCGATGCGGGACTCGATCCCAGGACCCTGAGATCATGACCTGAGCCGAAGGCAGCGGCTTAACCCACTGAGCCACCCAGGTGCCCCCCTCCTCTCTTTCTTGATTCCTGGCAAGCACTGATATCCTCAACATCTTACAAATATTCAAGGCCCTGTCTGTCTTACTATGCATAATGAATATGGAAGTTTCATTCTCTGAAGTATTATCCCACAATTGTTACATTTACAGACCTATCTTAAGACTGTGTTTGTGTGTGTGTGTGTGTGTGTGTGTGTGTAAATCCTCGTTGTGATGGTATTTAGAGGTGGGGGTCTTTGGGAGATGATTAGGTCATGAGGGTGGAAATCTCATGAGTGGTATTAGTGTTCTTATAAAAGACACTGTAGAGAGCTCTCTGTTCCTTTTGCCATGTGAGACAACAGTGAAAGGCCTGCCATCAATAAATCAGGAAGTGGTCTCTCACTAGATACCAAATGCAGTAACTAGATCTTGGAATCTTGGTCTTCTCAGCCTCCAGAACTGTGAGAAATAAATGTTTGCTGTTGAAGTCATCTAGTCTGTAGTATTTTTGTTATAGTAGCCCTAACCGACTACAATAGGAGGAACTGTGCTTAGCATATTGTTTCCCTTCTAGACTTACCTGTCAAATAAGTCATTCTGCATTTGGTGAGAAGTTAAGAGGGGAGGAAGAGAAATCAATGTTTTAGGGAAGGTCTTTTAACTGAAATCAGTGGGGGAGTAAATATTTCCCCTGGTAGTGCTGTTTATTTACTTTCGACTTTTGAAATGACTTCAGACAAAATATAGAATACTGAAAATATGATGAGAGAAGAGAACATGGCCATTTTAAAGTAAAGGTGCAGCTAAACCTATGACAAATGGAATAGGGTACGTGACCTATGTTGAAAGAGTAAGGTACATTGTTTTTGTAATGAACATAGAGGTCAACCAAACAAAAGATTAGGTAGAGTTGATGGAACAAGAACTGGAATTAAGATACCAACTTTGGGAAGGGAGAAGGGATTGGGCGATTTAAATCCTTTTCCTTAAAAAAAACTTAAAATGACACAGTAACAAATAAAAATTTATGTTGGTTATTAAAGTTAAGGGGCTAACTACCAAAAGAAACTCAAAACAGAGATAATTAAAAATAGTTACCTCAGGGAAACAAGCCTTGTGTTTGTGAGGTGTAGGACATATTATAAGCCCTTTGTAAAATTTTATTTCCACCATGTGCATTTATTACTTGGATAAAAATTGGAAGTGGAAAAAGCACTCGGTTCAGACTTTGTGTAACATGTGATTCCAGTATTGTAAAAATTTCCTATCTCTAATTTTATAACCATATACTGAAAGGAAATTTTTTATTAAAATGTCATAAAATAATGGGGAGAGTGAGATTCTATTGTTTAAAATAAATTATAAGTTATAGACATCTTTAAAAAAACATTTATTAAGTGCCAGTTGTTTTTGCTTACTCTGTATCAAAAATTTTTCATAAAACATTTCCTTTATTTTTTTCTGTGAATTTTATTTCAACAGTGTTTTCATCTATTGTACAGAAGGGTTAAGAATTGGGGGAAAAAAGGTTTTGTTTAAGTCTAACATCATATGTAGTTACTTTTTTTATAAATAAAAAATTTTTTTTGGAATACTTTAGAAAAATAAGGAACACATATATTCATCTCTGGCCTCAACATTACAGATAAGAGCTTCAAATTAGAGTTTTATTAGTAAAAGTCTCAACTTTCCTGGAAGTCCTCTTCCTTTTGTTATATCAGTGATTCAGAAGAACAAAAAATACTTTAGTTACTTCTTATTTTATTAGCTTAATTGTTAGAGTAGACTAACAAACTGCCTTGAGCTAATTTCTCTTTTGAAAAATAGTACACTTGACCAAGTGATAGTGTTCTCAGTCAGAACACTATATATATATAGAGGGAAGCTAACTATTATTTCCTGTTTTAGAAGGTGTGACTCTTCTCTCCAGCATTACTGAAGCTGAATTAAAATGGATCACATCCTAGTTACGCCATCTGAGCATCAGTTCCTGCAAGTTGAGTATTAACGTATGACTGATTCTGTTTTTGTTGTTGCTGTTGTTTTGTTTTAAAGCATTATGTTTGACTAACCAATTAGCTGTGCAAAACCCAAGGTCACTGACCATTAAATACTTGTATGTAGGGATCAAGTTGCTAAAAGAGTTTAGTCAGAGTCCTCTAAATTATTATTCATATGGTAGTTATCTAACTGAGAATAAATATGTCTGACCTGATAAGAATTTCCAAATGGTCATGGAAGCCCAATAATCTGGTCCAGTTCGTTTCAGGTTTATAGGCTTGGGGTCCTCCAAAGAAAACATTACCTGTAGGTTTGGGCTCCCAAAGTGTTGGTTTTCGGGTTTTTTTGTTTGCTTGTTTTGTTTTTTATTTATCTGTCAGAGAGAGAGAGAGAGAGAGCACACAGCCAGGCAGAGTGGCAGGCAGAGGCAGAGGGAGAAGCAGGCTCCTTGCAGAGCAAGGAGCCCGATGTGGGACTCGATCCCAGGATGCTGGGATCATGACCTGAGCCAAAGGCAGCCACCTAACCAACTGAGCCACCCAGGCATCCCCCAAAGTAGTTTTATTTGTAATGGTAAAAATGGAATTTGTGAGAGTTGACTTTTTTGGGAAAATCTTTATGGTATAACTCCAGTTGGGTATCTTGATTTGCATTGTTTTAAGAGTTTATTTATTTATTTGACAGAGAGAGAGTGACAGAGGGAACACAAGCAGGCGGAGTGGAAGAGGGAGAAGCAGGCTTCCCGCTGAGCAGGGAGCCCAGTGTAGGGCTGATCCCAGGACCCTGGGATCATGACCTGAGGAAGGCAGATGCTTAACGACTGAGCCACCCAGATGCCCTGATATTTCATAAGTTTTATATATTATGTGCATTATATGTTCCTTATTTTGTATATTTTACAAGCCTAAAAATTCTGGTTATATGGTGAATTTTGGGGGGAAATATTTGACCCCAAAAGAAAAGTCAATTAAAATTTTAAAATATTCCACATCTGGCTAGAGATGTAAATAGAAACAATAGTTTCAGTAATGTGAGATCTCACATTAAGTGAAATGAACGAAACAATTATCAGAAATAAATCCAATTATTTTTTAAACACATTCCCCTTTAATTTCTAACTGATAGCAATTATATCAGGGGAACTCTTTCTTAGCATTTATTTTTTAAAAAATGTTCAACCATCTTAATTCAAAAAATTTTAAGATCCAATACAGCTATATAAAACTACAACTATATTAATGATAGAGTTATACATTGACCTATTTAAAGCTTAGAACATTACCTTATATAATGAGTGTATCAAAGTATATCAGATTAGTTTTCAGCTGCAAAATTGATCTATGCTATATCAAAGAATGCTAAAAGAATTTTAGACCATTCAGCCAATATGATTCTATGCTTTTGTTCAAAATAAGAGAATACCAAAGTATAGATTTGCTTTTTCTAGCTGCATGTGACATGCTCAAAATAAAATTAGTTCAACTGATTCTATTAGTTTTTACTATCCGTGTATGATTCTCATTTTCACACTTTACAGGTGGGCAAAGACATCAGTTATTTTGGTCACTTGCCATTTTTTGGGAACCCTGTATACATTTTGATAGCTTCTCAGAATGCACATTGGGCCTTCAAACAAAGGAAAAAACAAATAGGCAAACTAAGCCCTTTATTTTCTAGCTTCCCTTTCTATTAGGGAGCAAAATACGTGATCATGTCATTTACGTTCTCCCGCTCAGATGCACTCAGAGACACTGGTTCACAACATTATTATACTATAGTAGAGGCCAGGAATGAGGCCTTTATTTCACTGGCACTGGGGAGTGGCAGAGGCAGTGTCCTGTGGGCTCAGGAGTTCAGGCCATCATTTTTTCTTTCTTTTCTTTTCTCTTTCTTTCTTCCTTCTTTTCTTTCTTTCTTTCTTTCTTTCTTTCTTTCTTTCTTTCTTTCTTTCTTTCTTTCTTTTTTGTCTTGCTGTGTTTTTGCTTTTTGTTTTTTTTAATTAACACAAAATATATTATTTGTTTCAGGGGTACAGGTCTGTGAATCATCAGACTTATACAATTCACAGTGTTCACCATAGCACATACCCTCCCCAATGTCCATCATCCAGTCACCCTCCCTCACCCCCCAGCAACCCTCAGTTTGTTTCCTGAGATTAAGAGTCTCTTACAGTTTGTCTCCCTCCCGATCCCATCTTGTTTCATTTTTTTCCCCTTCCTAGCCCCCCACAACCCCCCGCCCTGCCTCTCCATTTTTTATGAGATATATAATTGTCTTTCTCTGATTGACTTATTTCACTCACCCTCTAAATTCCATCCATGTTGTTGCAAATGGCAAGATTTTGGGTTTTTTTTTGCTGGCCATCATTTTCCGACTGCTACAGAGATACAGTGGGTCTGGGGTCTTCCCAGCATCTCCACCAAAGTTACTTCTGAAAGCTCAGTATAGAGTAGTTTCTCTAGGCTTTCCAAGATTCTGTAATCCACCCAATGCTGTGTATTAAACCCCTACTTGCCTACTAGTTAGCTGGAGTCCAAGGTCTGATCTCAAAGTTGGAGAGGAACAACAAGGTCAACTATGAACATACTGGTTCCTTTCCAGTGTATGTTGCTAAGTTCACTTCATCTATTTCCTAAAATCTTGATGTTCTCCAGACCTAAAGTTTAGCTCTATAAGAAACTTCCAAGCTGTCTTCTTAAGTGACCAAACTCTTGCATACTCGCTGGCAATGACTGAGAGTGAGTTCTGTGGCTCTGCCTTCTCACCAGCCATCATATTTTCGTGGTTTTTTTTTTTTTTTTAATTTTAGCTGTCTAAAACTATATACAAGTATTACTTTGTTGTTTTAATTTTTATTTCTCTAGTGACAAATTATGTTGAGCATTTTTTTTTTTTTAAGTTTGTGTCATCTCTATGTATACCTTCTCTAGTGAGTGTGCTTTCGGATGTCTTAAACTCTTATACTGGGGTAGTGTTTTTTCTTAACTTGGGTTTTAAGCTTTCTTTGAGTATTTTTTATATTATTTTATCTTTTTCAGCTTTATTGAGGTATAATTGACAAATCAAAATTGCGTATATTTAAGGCATATACTGTGATTTTTTTTATAATGTGATGTTTTGATATAAGGATATCATTGAGAAATGTTTACCATAGTGAAGCTAATTAATATATCCATCACCTCACATAGTTTTTGTTTGCTGTGTGTTTTAGGTTCATGTCTTTATCACTTATATGTTTTGTAGGTTTTCCTCCTTCCAGACAGTGGCTTGTTTTTTAATTCTCTTAACAAAGTTTTTCACAGATAGGTTTTTAATTTTAATGGATTCCAACAAGTCAACTTTTTCTTCAAAGATAATCCTTTTTTAAAAATATGGACAGTCATGGATTTGAGAGTTGAGTTTTACAATTCTGCAAGAGGAATCCTTCACATTCTGAAACTTATCTGTCAAATGTTCCTATACCAGCCCTCCATCTCTCTGTCACCTCCCATCTATAGTTCATTTATTCATTCATTTATTTACAAATTCATTTTTATAAAATGGAAATATAGAGGACTTACTGTGTTTGGATAATTTGCTACATGACTGCTCTACTTGCCCTTCTCAGCTGTTTCATTCACTTTGATCTCCCCAAGTGATTACTTATACTGCCCCCTTTTATCTCTTCCTCAGAGAGTAAATCTTTACTTTTCCTTCAAGACATGGCTCAGATGTTGTCATCTCTGTGCGTTTTTCCAGATCTTCCTCCCTGGCTCAGCAAAATCAATTCTTCTTCCTACTGGCACAGTACTCCAATAACGCGTTAGTCAGGTTGCCTTTCTATCAGCATATCAACCTTCTCACATTTTTATCACATTTAGCTTTACACTTGGATATCTCCCTTCACCCTCACATACAAGATTAAGGGGTTTTTGTGGGTGGTGGTATGGCTTACTCATCGTCTTTCCATAACATCTAGCATAGTGTTCAACCCATGTTAGCTACTCAAATACTGCCTGATAAACAAGTACATTTAAACATAAATAATTTAAGGTATTTGATGAATAACTTCATTTCATAAAAACCTTTTTTATTATTCTTCAATTTATATTAAACATAACCCACATATTGTCAATAGAATTAATTCACCAATTTTTCAGTACCAGTTTGTTATTGATTTTTTTCATAGCATAAATTCAAGCGATGATTAAAAAATCAGAAAACATAATCTTTATAATAGAGAAGCTAGATAAAGGAAACATGCCAACGAGTGTGTGTACACACACACACACACACACACACACACACACATTCCACATAATTCGTTTTTCATACACCCTTATCACATTTGATGTCCCAGGAAGAATTAGAAACTTCTATTCTACATATTCTGCGTATTCCCTGCTGGTGATATCTGGCTTGCCACTTAGCATTCAAGTCTAGCTCCATCTTCAATTTCCTGATATGATTCGATGACTTTCACTTATATTCTCCTACATTCAGGTTTTGAACATTTATGGCATACACCTTCATTTAAGAAAGCAATATATTTAGGGATTGCATATAGTCCTAACACAAGTTATCCAGGAAAACACCAAGAAATAATTAAGGGATTAGGAAGAAGAAGGTGGAACAAAGGAGGTTCCTTAAAATATCTAAGGGAGGCTCTTCAGAAGGACATTCATGGAAGAGGGTATGTTGAGGAGAGGAAGATGGAGTCCTTGCCTGAGAGAAGAAAAGAGGTTCAGTACTCAGGTTAATTGGGGTAAGATGGGTGATCAGCAGTGATACATGAAGTCCCTAGATCATTGGTACCTGAATAGGTGACCCATTAATCACTAATTTCACTAGTTATTCTAAGGAAGCATGTCCTACTCTCAGATGATTTGGACAACACTTCATCAATACACACTCATGGTGAAAGATAACACCTGTCAGCTTGTTCAGGATTCTCAGAAGTTTCCTAGACTGAGGCAACTTGTGTTATTTGTTTTACTCAGAATTTTACGATTACCTTTTTCCCATGGCATACTCCTCATCTGTGTAATAAGCTTTGGAAAATGTTCTTGTATTTCTTTACTTTTTTTTTTCCCCCCTAATTCTCATCATTTGTCCTTTCCGTTTTCCAGCAGAGGCTTGGACTGGCATGTCCTTCACTTCTTGGTTAATAGTGTCCCAATAGGTGCCCAGAATTTACCTTTTTTTCCTTCTTTCCTGGAGAGTAGTGCTACATCATGAATTGTATAACACTTAATCATAATAGTGCCAAAGACTGTGCTAAACATGTGCATAGAAACATTCTCATGTTATTCTTAGGAGCGTGCCAAATCAGGGTGAATTTCATGTACTTTATTTTGGCTAGAGATTTCTGATGTATTTAAAGCCCTCAGTATTGTTTTCCAACATTAAACTTCTAATAATTATTTCTTATTAATACAAGAGTATGTATTCATACAAAAATTCAGGCTGTTTATCATTCTGTAGTTTAGTGCTTAGATTCAGATTGTATTAAAGGACAGAACCAAATAGTATGATTATTGTTACTTAAATTACATGTTTTTGCTTCATGGAGAAACCTTTGCTTTATGTTGTTGCCTCTCTTAGGTATAGGCTCAGATTTCTTCAGCAATTTTAGTTTCATTGTTTCAACCAGACCTAAAAGAGATTTTGAAGGGAATGATACCAAGACTGACTTTTAGCGTAATGGGATTGGGTTTCATTTTTAATTTTAGTCCCTCTCTCTCTCTCTCTCTTTTTTTTTTTTTTTTCTAACAGCACTTAGATCATCAGGTATAGGCTAATGTTTGTCCCCAGTATCTGTTTCCCCATTCTTCCATTATCAGAATTTTAGCTGGAAATACAGCTACATAATAAAATGAAGACTCTACTTCATAGCCTTTCTGGCATCAAGATGTGCTTGTATGGACTAAATTCAGGCCAAAGATGATCCAAAGATGATGTTAATGAAAGCTCCATGTATTAGCTGCTATAAGCCTTCCTTTGCTTATATCCTTCCCCCGTGTCTAAACTAAAGCCTGGAACTTGGGACCATCTTGAACTGTAAGGAATGCCATCCCTTAGGGGACATGGTTGTTGCCCAGATCTCTGACAGGATCCCTGTGGAGCATGGTATAGCATTGGCTCACCTCAAGTTGTTCAGCTTTTATGGATCTTAATATATTCTTCGGTAAAATGGAACTACTTTCTATGGCCACTGGGAAAGTTAATGATAAAACACACAAAAAGCACTTATACAATGCCTAGCCCATAGTGCTCAATAAATGACAGCTTCATGTATTGCTGGTTTTTTACTATCCTGATGATGTAGTTTTTCAACTCTGACCTCCACTTGTGTGGTCAGGGTCCATTTATGAACCACAGAGTCTGGAATTTAAGGTTTCATATTATTGTTGTCTACCAGCCAGGCAGTATGTCACCATAAATTAGAACTTATTTTCCTTTTAAAAATGCATAACTCACAACCTTGTTTTTTATTGTCTACATTTCATGTTTCTAATATTTTTTAAAATTCTCTTTTTAAAAGTATTTAATATTTTGATATTTAATAATTTAAAGGAAGGCCTCATCAAATAGAAGATTTAATATATAAATTTGGTCAAAACCTAGATAAAAAAAGATATTTTAGTTTTGAAAGTTACTTAGTGAAAGAGGAAAGACCATTTACTTTCACTACCTTTGAAGTTCTCAATGTATACATAGGTATCATTAAGTATCTGGAGTAGGGCTTTCCTTTACAGAGAAATTCTCTGTATTATGACTTAAAGGCACTGAGCTTAGCTAATTTTATATATTTTTGAACTAATTAAATCATTTTTAAGAAAGTGATACTTCCAATTCTCTTTATCTTGTCAAATGCAGGGTGTTCATTCCTTTAGCTGAAAATGAACGCTTGATACGTGAAAAAAATTTTTCCTTCAGAAAATTATTAGCCAAATTTAATAGGGACTAAAGCGATATGATAACTAAAGTCAATACCTAATTTTGGATTTGGCCTTGGGATTGGGAAAAATGTTATGAAGTTCATTATTGGGATAATTTCCAAATTAGAATAGAGGCTATAGATTAGATAGTATTTTATTAATGTTAGATTTTCTTATTTGAGTACAAATGTGTTTATGTATGTGAATATCCTTATTCTCAACCTATACAATACTGAATATTTAAAAGTAAGAGGGTTTATAATATGTGACTTATTCTCAAATACTTCAAAAGGAAAATAAACACTAATAACAAAACAAATATAGGTGAGATATTAACAATAGATAATATGGGGTCAAGAGAATTTGAATGTCCTTCATGATATTCTTACACTTTCTAATTAAATTACTAAAAAGGCACAAAACCTCATAACCTAGAAGATTGCATTCTATGCAATATTTAAGAAGAAGTTTATATCCATAAATATTTATATTAGAAAAGACAAAAATTTCTTTTAGAAAAAACAAAACTATGTGTATATAAACATATATGTAACATTCAGGATCAAAAAATCCAAAAGATGGTATTGGACAACACTAATACACATGAATTACTTATAAATCTACAATATAATAAACATGTCTACTAATAATAAACATGTCTCTAGAAAATAAACAAACAATATTTTGAATGAACAATGTATAAATTCTTGTATAACAGAGCATACTGTATCAATAAGTTGACATTTTATTTTATTTTAAGATTTTATGTATTTATTTGACAGACAGAGATCACAAGTAGGCAGAGAGGCAGGCAGAGAGAGAGGAAGGGAAGCAGGCTCCCTGCCTGGCAGAGAGCCCGATATGGGGCTCCATCCTACAACTCTGAGATCATGACCCAAGGCGAAGCACTTATACAATGCCTAGCCTATAGTGCTCAATAAATGACAGCTTCATGTATTGCTGGAAGGCAGAGGCTTAAACCACTGAGCCACTCAGGTGCCCCTAAGTTGAAATTTTAAATAAAATGCACAAATTCCTAGAATATATTATATCAAAATTGGTTTTAGATAAAACAGAAATCCTGAAAAAGACAGAATGATACTTAAGCCAATTTAGGAAGTCTGATTACATTGATATTTGTGACAATACCTGACAAAAAAAATAACTCGATAAAGAAAATTATGAGCTAATCCTATTTGCTAAAGTTGATGAAACTGTGAGCTAATCAAATTATAAATGCTAAGAGAAGCCATGCCAAGTTGGATTAATTACAGTAATACTAGGATAGTGCATTTATCATAAAAAGAAAGCCATTAATGAAATTAATGATGTAAATATGCCTGCACATATTTTTTTCCCTTTTATATTCATTCAAAAGCAAAAATAGGAGACAGATGCACACTGCAAATTCATTTGTTGAGTCTGGGCAGGAGCCTTGTGGGAAGAAGTAAAATAAAGAAGCTGATCTTCAGGGATCTGCCAGCAACATTGTAGGGATTCCCGCACTGTGTATCCTGAATCTTCTTTCTTGGTTTACTACCTGGATTTGATGAAAGACCTCTAGTATCTTCTGGAGAAAGAATGCTCTGGGAGTATATGTCTTTATTCTATCTTCACATTTAATTGTTAGTTTTTATGGAGACAGAATTCTGGTTTGGATATAATTTGCTCTCAGAATTTTGGAAGCTTGACTCCCTTTTTTTCTAACCTTCAGTGTTACGTATGAGGTCTATTTCTGTGTCTCTATTTCATTTGCTCTTGCTCTCTCTGAAAGTCAAGCAGATTTTTCTTTTGCCCCAGTGTCCTAAAATTTCACGATGTTGTGTTTCAGTGTGGTCCCTAGTCATTCATTTTTCTGGACTCTTTCTGAGCCATTCAATCTAGAAATTCATGTGATTCCGTTCTGGGAATAATTACTTGATCAAGTCATATTTTCTGTTTTCTCTTTCTTTCAGTTACTCCAATTACTTATCCTTTTCATTCTTTGAAACATATCCTCTGCTTTCTCTCTCTCTTTTCTGTTTTCCATGTTTCTTCTATATTTTGTCTCCTTTCTGGAAGATTCCCAACATTACTATCCAAATTATTGAGTTTTTAATTTCAGCAATATTAATTTCTATTTTAAAGAGCTTTTAAATTTTGTTTTGTTTGATTTTCTATGTTTCTTTATAAAACCATCTTGTTATTTTTCATGCATGCATTATTTTCTCTTCAATTTTTTGAAGTATTTATAGTAGAGTTTTGTGGAGTTGTCTTACTTTGCATAATATAGGTTTCCTCCAAGTTGTTTTGTTTACTTGCTTGTTTGAATTTCTTTCTTTCATACTGAATGCCTTCCTCAAATATTTGGTAATTCCTTTTTGTCTATTTGTATTTAAAATGAGATATAAGGAAGCTAGTCAGAAATTCCTGCCTTAAAGGACTTTGGGCTCACCTAAAAGATAATATGGATAATCTTAGAGAGACATTTTTCCCCAGGTTTTTCCTTTAATTGGATAGATTGTACACTGAAGACTATATTAATCTTCCTCTTGGGAGTTAAACTGCCAGTGTTTCAGAAAATAAACAAGGGATGGAATTTAGAAGCTTCAGTATTCGGTAGTCAAATTTACTCAATTCTGTTATTTTCAATATAATACCCAACACCTGAAACACAGTGAACTTTTATTTTATCATCTCCAGAGACTGAATCTTTAGTCTTACATCTCGGTGGGAGATGAGTACTTAATTGCTTTGTGGAGTTGGTGTCTAATTACTTTATAAACAGACATTTAACCAATCTACCTATTTTTTGGTCCCCTTCTTCATGATAGCATCTAGAGAGACTTGGTGCCATTGATTTGTAAGCTTTTGGGGGGTCTTCAACATAAATGTGGTCATTTTTGGCTTTCACCACTGCTAAATATGGAATCCGCTTCTTCTGATCTGATTTGTGAGTTTGTAGGCATCCATCTACTTACAACCTTTGAAAATTTTGTGGTTGGTTTCTCCTTTTCTTCATCCTTTGCCCTTATTGGTTAATGCTTCAAAAAATCAACTTGTTCCACTTCAGTTAGAACTTTTATCTATTTGTTTATTTCAGATTTTATTTATTTATTTAGAAAGAGTGCATGTGAGCAGCGGGGAGGGACAGAGTGAGAGAGAATCTGAAACAGATTCTGCACTGAATGCTTAGCTCATCTTGGCACTAAATCTCGCCACCCTGAGATCATGACCTGACACTTAACCAACTGAGCCATCCAGGTACCCCTAGTTAGAACTTTTAGAATACTGGGACTTAGTGTATATTTTCAAACTTAAAACATAAAGCAGGTATTCAAAAGAAAATTGAAAAGATTTAAAGTTCATAGAATCTGTGAAACTAAGGAAAACTTAGGAGGAGGTTTCTGCAAGATGTTTTTCTACACATCTTTGGTTTGCGTTTTGTCCTAAATTGGCAAGGCCCAGAGAGAGTGAAAGCTTAAGGAGAGTTATCTTTTTAGCTGTGAGCAAAGTGCTATATCTGGAGAAAGAAATAATCAGCTGATCTCTGGCATGGTGGAGAAACTCATATAGAAACCAAAAATAACAATAATGGCCATTTTCATTGTTTGAATTACTTATTTGTGCCAGTAACTGCTCTGACCATTTTACATGTATTATCTCAATTAATCCCTATAACATATTTGTGAGATGATCATGTTTATTTTCATTCTACTGATGAGAAAATTTTGAGTGGGAAGAGGTGCGTTAATCACCATGTTACCTAACTGCTATCTGGAGAGCATAGAGTTTAACAATCTAGTCCAGTCAATTCCAAATGTTTTTTTTTTTTAATTAAGAAAATTTTTTTTTAAACATTTTTAAAATGTTTTTTTTTTTAAACCACAACACAATAAAGAATAGAAAAGCATTAATCAAACTTCCCTAGTGCTGATTACTTCTCAGATTGATAAGAATGCTAAAGAAAAATATTATTCAAAAACTCATTCTTCTATTAAAATCAGAGCTTAAAAATTGTCCTCAATTCACTTATGATCTGAAAAGTGTGTATGTATTTGATGTATCATCATTATTATCATCTAAAATTCTTGATCTTTTTTATGATGGGAATTATTAGACTTACGTGCAAAGTTAAAGAAAACAAGTCTAGTTTTCACTTAATTGGGACAAAGAATCATCTGCAGGAGGGCATGTATGGACAGTTATGATTTAGGTTCTTGAACTTAATGTAAACTGGGCTCATTATAAGTTCTCTTTTTGTTATCAGAAAATAAAGGAAGAACTTGAAAGTTGTCAGAGCACATAACAATCAGAACCTGAAATTTCTCCTTTTCATGTAGATGCCATAATTTGTTACTTTAGAGATACTGATTATTTCTGTGTAAACATAAATGTAACATTGAATTTTTATTTTTCATGTTTAATTTTTTGGTAATGTACCTTTAAAAATGTACAGTAGCTAATTTGGTTGTAAAATCTCATTTTGTCAGCAGTTTAAATGGTAATAAATACTTAAATATAATACTATTTTAGTTCTAAAATTATTTGGGAAGAAAACCTTTATTGGATTATTTTTCAAGTCAGTTATTATATTTTCAGTTTCTATTAATTATTTCAGTTAATGTTGACCTTTCATATAAAGAATTCAACTCTATTGTTGGAGGAGGTCATGAGAGGACGTGACCACTGGTTGATCTGGACCCAGGCAATCTGGGGCTCTTCACTCCCACTCTTGTCCTTGAAATGTGCATTCCACACACCATTCCCACAGTGGGAGCCATTTTCAAGGTCACAGCCTTCAGAGAGTAATGGGTTATTGAAAAAAATACGGTCTGCTTACATGACTGAACCCAGTTAAGGCCTCTATATAAACTTTTAAGATTCTGGCAGGCAGGTGCAGAGAACTACTCCTTCTGTGGCCGCCCAAGACAAGCCTTGTATTTAAGATCTTTGCTTTTGAATTTGCCACCTACCAATCCGGAATGATCTGCCTCTTTTCTTCAGTCTCTCCTTGCCTTCCATGCACTAGGATTGTTTCAGAACTCACCAGGGAAGCTCCTGAGTTTTCAAACCAACATTTGTGTATTTGATTCATTTTTATGGTGAAGAAACATTTTTTTTTTAAATTAACATTTTTTCCTTAAATTCAGCAATGAAGAAATAGTTCCTGTATAACTAAAAAAAAAAAAATTTCTGATGCATATGAAAAACTTTTCAACCTTTAAGTAGTCTGAATTTGCTAATCTGGTGAGACTGGTTCTTTTAACACGTTTCCTATATAAATAGATGAGGTTTTGGCTCTGAATTTGGTAGTTTAAGTATTTTCTCATTTACTCTTTGTTTAATTTAAGTCTTTATAAACTAGTTTTAACTGTGACCAAGAGAAACTTGGAACACAGTTTCTGTGCCAAGTTCTTATCACCTTGTAGAATTGAAATGTCATTTCCATACATACAGAAAACCACATGATTTCTTTGTTATGGTCACCGTTGCCTGCACCACTGTCATAGCTCTTACATTGAATTTGCATTTCAAGTTATTATGACCTGGACACACAATAGAATATATATCCTTTTAAACTGCCATTTATGAAATGAAAACAAATACTTTTAATTTACCAGATTAAAAAATGTTATTTTGGATTGAGGCCATATAGTAGTTGCTCACAAGGTATACCTTACTGCAAATATTTAAACACACACACACACACCCTCCCATGTACACACACAGAGTTGTAAATGCTTTCCATTGAATGATAATTTTAATCCAGTCTCTTCAGTATTTCCCTTCCGTCAGCATAAGGCCAGCCAATTGCCATCTAAATTGGTGCCATCAACCTAAGAATACCCTTACTGTCTGAACTCCAGCTCATCTCATTCTTATTTCCTGCATAAGAAATAATTATATTAATTATTAATTATATTATGTGCTAAGTTTTAAGTATATTATATACTTGATATAAGTATATTATATACTAGGACTATTATATACTAGGACTATTATATACTAGGACTCACCTTTAGCTGTTTTAATGATCAGATTTTAATTTTAGCAACAGCAATATAGCTGATTCAAGCCTAAAATTGCTTTACATTATACATCCATGTCTACCTCACTGTGGAAGGATCCAAGATGTGCTTAACCTTGGATCGACCTATGGTCATTTAATGACCATGAAATGTTTACAGAGGAGGGAGTATATGAGAAGATACCAGTAATCTAGTGACAGTCCTACTGATCAACAGTACAGTTTCTCAACCTTGGTACTATTGACATTTTGGACTTAAAAATTCTTTGGGGTGGGGAACTATGTCTTGTAAGATGTTTAGTAACATCTTTGGCTTCTACCCAGTAGCCAGTAGCAACCAATGTTTGACAACTCCCAACGTCTGACAACTAAAGCTGTCTGCAGACATTGCCAGATGTTTTCTGAGTGACCTATTTGCCTACAGTTGAGATCAATTGATCTTATCTTTGGCTACAATGTATGGTATTCCTGATCCAACACTGTGGTGCTTATTGTGTTTTGAGAAATGTAATACATTTCCCTGATTTAAGAAACAAGTGGTTGTAATTGTTGCATTTTCGTGTGGCATACTCATAAAAAGAAAATGTTATTTGGCATTGGCTAGACAGAAAAAAATGCAGCCCCCTTTAATTCAATTTCTACAAGGCAGCTTTATTGGACACTATTAGTATCTTACTACTACCAAAAATTACTCCTAGTAATTGGAATTTTTAAAATGTGATTCTTAGGGGCGCCTGGGTGGCTCAGTGGGTTAAGCCGCTGCCTTCGGCTCAGGTCATGATCTCGGAGTCCTGGGATCGAGCCCCGCATTGGGCTCTCTGCTCTCTCGGGGAGCCTGCTTCCTCTTCTCTCTCTGCCTGCCTCTCTGCCTGCTTGTGATCTCTCTGTCAAAAAAAAAAAAAAAAAAAAATCTTAAAATAAAAAAAAATAAAATAAAATGTGATTCTTAGGGGTGCCTGGGTGGCTCAGTGGGTTAAAGCCTCTGCCTTCAGCTCAGGTCATGATCTCAGGGTCCTGGGATCAAGCCCCGCATCAGGCTCTCTGCTCAGTGGAGAGCCTGCTTCCTCCTATCTCTCTGCCTGCCTCTCTGCCTACTTGTGATCTCTCTCTCTGTCAAATAAATAAAATCTTAAAAAAAAATGTGATTCTTTAACATGGCCCCCAGGACTTTGGAATTTGGTGTCTGCTTCTCACGTCAGAGTCTTTTCACAGTATCCTGGCACTTGTTCAAAAGTGAAGCATCTACTTGCAGTTTCTCTAATGGACCAATCACTCTTACTTATCAGGACATTTGCATAAACATTTCCCTCCAATAGGAAAGAAACCTTCTCAACCCTGTATCCTCCTTCCAGCCAATAATCATTCCTACTCAACTTGAAGATCTCAACTTAACTATCATTACTCAGAGAAATTGCAACCTGAAGTTGGCCTCATTATTATTATATTTTTGAATGGGGGACTATTATTTTTCCATTTTGTGGCATTTTAAAAAGTGCACAATGGTGTTCATTAATATTTAAACTTTATATATGTATCCCCCCAGTAGACATTATATGACTAGGGACTATGTTTGGAGAACTTGTGAATATTCACTATTCAGCATTGTGTTAAATGTGTTAGAGATATATGTGGGGACTGCTTATTGATCCTCAAAGTCTTTTCTTTCCTCAATTTTAGTACTTACAAAGTTCATGATTCTTATACTTCTCATTAGGGAGGTCTATGAAAATATTCTCACATGTCTGAATCACTGGTTATAATAAAATTGGAATATTATTTATGTAATTCAGAGGCTATGTATGAGATAACTTCTCTGTAAAGTTCTAAGATTATGTTGGCTATAGATAAAGTACTAAGTGAGGGTTTGATTAATGTAGTGCCTAAGGACTCTTAATCGATTATATAATTTTAGAATGCTCAGAGTACACAGAGTAGGATTATAGTGACTCCTAAAGAGATGGAATAGACAAGTGCTCCACCATATGTAATGGGTCTAAGGGCTGGCCCTAATAATATAGATTTTTTTTTAAAGATTTTACTTATTTATTTGACAGAGAGAAATCACAAGTAAGCAGAGAGGCAGGCAGAGAGAGAGGAGGAAGCAGGCTCCCTGCTGAGCAGAAAGCCCGATGTGGGGCTCGAACCCAGGACTTGGGATCATGACCTGAGCCGAAGGCAGCGACTTAACCCACTGAGCCACCCAGGCGCCCCTAATATAGATTTAAGGCTATCATTTCTTAAATCTTATTGAGTATATAAAAATTATAGCAAACTATTTCAAAATATAGCATCATGATGGATACTCACCTCTTTTTTTTTTTTTTAAGACTTTATTTATATATTTGACAGACCGAGATCACAAGTAGGCAGAGAGGCAGGCGGAGAGAGGGGGCAGCAGGCTCCTTGCTGAGCAGAGAGCCCAACGTGGGGCTCGATCCCAGGACCCTGTGAACCAAAGGCAGAGGCTTTAACCCACTGAGCCACCCAGGCACCCCAGATACTTACCTCTTATAACTTTGTTCTTCTGCCTATGAGTCCAGAAAGGCACTAGCATTTCTTTTCCCATGGTGGGATGGGGGAATTCCTTTAATTTTTTTCAACCTGAAGTAAGCCATCAGAGATAATGTTCATTAATGTGGGTAGACACAAAGCCTAATCATGGTTTTTGGTTTGTTCCTCAATTTTCCTGGATAAAACTACTAGCTACAGAGAAAATTGAAGGAAAAATCAGCATCTTATACTTAAAGCCAAGACACTGACAAGTACACACAGCATATGTTTCTTGGATGAATTTATAAAAGAAAGAGGGGTGCCTAGGTGGCTCAGTGGGTTAAAGCCTCTGCCTTCGGCTCAGGTCATGATCCCAGGGTCCTGGGATTGAGCCCCACATCGGGTTCTCTGCTCAGCAGGAAGCCTGCTTCCTCCTCTCTTTCTGCCTGCCTCTCTGCCTGCTTGTGATCTCTGTCTGTCAAATAAATAAATAAAATCTTTAAAAAAAAAAAAGAAAGAAGGAAGGAAAGAAGGATGGAGAACAAATAATGACAAATAAATCCATGTATTTTTTTTCCTGAATACAAGCCCTCTGACCAACCCTTATTGAATATTTGATCATGCGCACAGCCTGTTCATCTTCCAGAAAGAATGTTAGCTTAGGAATCATGTACAGATGTTATATGAAAATAAAAATTACATTTGTTTTTCACAGATTAAAAACTACTATTCATTTAAATTTGTACAATCTCATTAAAAAACTAAGGAAGCTTTGAAGGGAGGTTAATATCACAAAATGACCCCATCACACATCTTCCTCATCCTCCTGTGAACTGTACTGGAGCTGTTCACCCCAGTCCTCTTGGTTTTGATTTAGAATTAGTGGTAAGGAGGGATGGGGATTCTCATTAGTCTTTCAAATCACTGCTTGTACATTTACTGATTTTAGCCTTAATTGCTCCTACTCTACTCTGTTGCTTTCTTTCTTTCTTTTTTATTTTAAAGATTTTATTTATTTGACACACAGAGAGAGAGAGATCACAAGTATGCAGAAAGGCAGGCAGAGAGAGGAGGAAGCAGGCTCACTGCTGAGCAGAGAGCCCAATGAGGGGCTTGATCCCAGGACCCTGAGATCATGACCTGAGCCGAAGGCAGAGGCTTAACCCACTGAGCCACCCAGGCGCCCCTACTGTGTTGCTTTCTTAAGACATCACCAAGATCTAGCTCTTAATTTTAGCTCCAATCCTGCTTCCTTCAGTCCCTTCCCCAATTGTGAGGTTTGGGAATCTTCCCTTCATTTCCTTTCCCTGAGCAACATCCTGCCAGCTTCTCATGCAAATTATCTGATATTTTCATGAGTTATGTTAATTAGAGATTTGAAAGAGAGGCTTTTGTTTCTTTGTTTTTTAATTGGAAGGGAGCAAAGAGTAGTTGCTTTTTTTTTTATTTTAAATGTCTGCCTTTATTCTTTTTTTAGCATCTTATTTTTATTTTTTTTCAGTGTTCCAGGATTCATTGTTTATGCACCACAGCCAGTGCTCCATGCAGTATGGTGGTTGCTTTCTTTGTAGCAGCTGTAGCACTCTAGGAAGGAGTAAGAACCCAAAGAGCAAATTATCCTAACTTTGCTTACAGGAATGGTTTTAGAGCACTGCATGTAGAGAAAGCATTTGTTTTCCAAAATTATTTATTATAGGAATCGATCAGATCACCAGAGCACTGTTACTAGGGGCCAGCTGCTGGAGCTAGAGACAGTTTTGTCACACATAACCCTTTTTTATATTAGCATTCCTGTCAGGGGATTGTAACCCTAATCATCTCTCAATGGGGGATTTGTAGGTCATCAGTAGGTTAGTTGTTGTCTAGAGAATACAAGAGGGAGGAAGAACATTCAAATAAGATTATTACCCAAACTATATAGCCTTTTTCCTGAGCTAAATGGACTCATTTTAACTTCGGATGGGATTTAACCAGTTAAATTCTTAACGTTTTAGCTATCAGGAATCACCAAGGTACTAGAGAGGAGGATTTGCAGAGCCTGAAGTTTCTAGCTCATTGCTTAACCTGCTGAGTCGTACTGTTTCTTTATTATTTTGTATATAAAACGATGGAACACAATGATGCTGTACTAATGTAGATTCTGTGTCTGCAGGTAGGCATTACATGTTGGTGTAATCAGACTGGTAACAGAAATTAGCATAGAAATCTGGCAAGCTAGAGTTTGTTATAAGATGACAATAACCCTTTCTCTTTTTTAAAATTGCCATCACTGATACACTTTGTTTACTCAACCAACTTTAGGAAAGTGCTAAGGACTTTTCTGAAATAACTCCAGTAGAGAATAAGGTATATTTGTTTCTGTAATGGGGTAGAAAGAATCCCGTGTTGTCAGGAGACCTGATTTAATCCTTGCACTATTTTGTTGTGTGACCTTGAAGAAGTCAGTTGATCATTCGGTTTTAAATTTCCTCACCTATAAAACAAGGCTGGAGTTTCCTATACTGACTACCTGATTAACTTATTGTAATACTAGTGTATGTTATAAACATTTTATAAAGTGAAACAGTGCTGTACTGTATTAAGCCGAAATATACTTAAGTGAGAAGCACTTTTGTTTCTGTAGCTATGATCTGAAATATTTCTGATTTGTGAAAATTTCTGGATTATTGACCTGACAGTTAGATACAATGGTGATTGTAAGGTTTTACAGGCGAGATAAACACGACACCAGGCAAGGTAGGCACAAGGCAAGATTTATTAAAGGCACTTCTCTGACAAAGTTTCAGGGCTCAGGAGAAGGGGAGCCAGAAAAGTCATGCAGGGAGGAGGTGGGCACCCTCGGGTGAGGTTCTGCGACTCCCGAAAGGGGAGTCGGGGAAGTTGCTCTGGGAGGGGATCGAGTGGGTCTTTTATCTGGGTTAAGACAGGGAATAGGTTCACAGCCATATAAGGTATGGTATTCGGGGATTGGAGGGTTGGGGGAGTCTTGATGTTCCGATTTCTTGCATAGGTATTGGGTTACTTGTGGAGACATGACCTGGGCATACATCCTTATGGCGGGAGAGTCAAGGGTTAGGAAAGGCGGGGTGAGGGGAGGCTGGAAGATGGCAGCCCGGTGGTCATTTCTATTGTTCCTCCTGCATTCCTGGAGCCACCGACCCAACAGTGATGTTCATCATTAGAAGGAATAGTGAATTATGCGCTAGTAATGGAACTCAAAAGATGGAGTACATAAGAGATGTTATGGTATAATAGAGGATAATATTTGTTTCATGGATAACCACAAAATAACATTTTGAATTCACAGTTTTAAATAAATTTCCTAATATATATCTAGCATATTAAGATTTTTTGCAGCATAGTTTTATGCCCCACAAATCAAATGTCTTGTTTGTTTTCATATGGTTTGGCAGTAGTCCCCAGATTGTTACACTCCATTGTGGAGACTTTGAAAGTGACTTTATGTTATGAAACTTTGAAGATGTTATTGTTGGCGTATGGAATGGATTTTAGTGGCTAGACCACAGTTGAAATTTCAAATCAAGTCAAAACGATTCTCTTTATGAGCAAAACACATGAACATAGTGCCTTTCTTTAAATTTCTCTATTATTTTTCTATAATTTGGTAAATGTAAAAACTTGAGAAAATCTAATTATAATTTAAAGTCATCTAATGAAACCCAAAGATTACAGTAACATATCTAGAATGTACCAATATCTGTTTCAGTTGCAATACTTGAATATGCCAATATTTTTATCATCTGTATCCTTATTAAAAGACATTTGTTTTGCAATTGAAATATATTGACAGCAATGTTCTCTCTACCTTTTTTTTTTTTTTTTTTTTTTAAAGATTTTATTTATTTATTTGACAGAGAGAAATCACAAGTAAGCAGAGAGGCAGGCAGAGAGAGAGGAGGAAGCAGGCTCCTTGCTGAGCAGAGAGCCCGATGTGGGGCTCGAACCCAGGACCTGGGATCATGACCTGAGCTGAAGGCAGCGGCTTTAACCCACTGAGCCACCCAGGCGCCCCTCTCTACCTTTTTTTAAATTGGGGGTGGCAGAGGGTCAGGGTAAGAGAAAAACTAAAGCAGGCTCCACACCCAGCATGAGGCCTGACAGGAGGCTGAATTTCACCACCCCGAGATCATGACCTGAGCCAAAATCAAGAGTCAAACACTTAACAGACCCAGCCAGTCAGGCATCCCATTCTGCATTTTTTTTTGCTTGTGAATAGAAAACATTTTTATGGGATCAAATGACCATGTTGTAATAACTAGTAGAAGAATACACGTTTTCAAGGAGCGTAGGTAGATCTCTCATTACAATAGTTTTCTTTAATGATTATCAATAAAGTATTCTGAAATGATATTCATAGTATTAATAAGGAAAACAAAAGATCATGTACAGGTAGTTTTTTTGACATTCTCTGAAATGTCTGAAATTCCTACTATATGATTTAGCCTGTAGTCGTCTATAATCTTCCTCACTCTCATCTCCCCTCCCTTCTCCTCCTCTTTCTCTCTCTTGGATTTCTCATCTATTCTTGGCTGTTCCTAGACTGTGCCCTCAGTTTTCTCATTGCACAGTGAAGTGCACTCTCCCCATAGTATGGGGTTGTTATAAGAATTACATTTTGTGCACTCATAGTGCATCAATACTTGATAAATAGCGACTGTCATCTGGAGTATTTTTTTTAAGATTTTTATTTATTTATTTGACAGAGAGAGCACACACACGCACTTACGTACATGCAAGAGAGAGAGAAGGAGAGAGAGAGTGAGAGCAAGGAAGATTTATGAGACTGGCAGAGGAAAAGGGAGAAGCAGACTCCCCACTGAGCAAGGAGTCCTATATGGGGCTTGATCCCAGGACCCTGGCGCCCTGGAGTAATTTTATTGACAACCGTGCTCTTTGAACTCCAGGAACTTAGTGCTGGTCCTCAATAAATGTTGATTAAACTGAACTGTTTAACATATCCAGTCAAACCAATCTCTTGAACCACTGCTGTAGTGAACAGACCCCCATTCTTGATCACCTTTTCCACTGCAAAGTCTGCTATTGCTTTTTATTAAACATCATTGCCTGGTAAAAAGTTCTGGTAAAAAACTACCTTTCCAGCCTTATCTGACACTGGTTTTTCGTAGGTGGTGTTTCCATTAAAAGAAACTATTATTCATTTGTTTTCCCTCTCTTATATGTTTATCTACCTATCTATCATCTATCTATCCAATTGTCTAACCTATCTCTGCAGTCAATTAATATTCTTTTCTTTTACTCTGTGTAGAATGTCCCCTTTATCTGGCAAATCAGAAATATCTTCAGAGATATAATTGTCATGTTTTCTGATTTTATTTTAGTATCTTTTGTTTACTTCCATCCCTCCCTCAAATATAGTTAGTTACCTTCTCTGTGTGCTCATTGACTTTTGTCTATGTTTTGATTTAAGCACTTACCATATTCTTTTAAAGTTAGTGTTAACATTTGTTATCTTTCTTTAGCCATTGAGCTCTTCTAAGGTAATTCTTGTATCCTAGTCATTGAAACACTGTCCAGCACTTAGTTAAATGTCTAACGCATAGGAAGTGATCACTTATAAATGTTTGATAGTTTATCTTCGTTTTCCAGACTCAAAATTTTGAAATTTAGTTTACTTCTTTGCCCTTTTTTTCTAATTATTCCAAGTTCTGGTCTCTCATTTCCATTCTCAATTGCAAAATTCTGTTTGAAAAAGCAAAAAAAAAAAAAATGTTATCTAACCTTTTCAATATTAACTGTAGATTAGATTTCTAAACTGCAGAAAAATATTTCCTTTGTGGCTTCATAATAAACACATAACATCCTCTATCTGTAGCTTGTTCTATCTATATATCTGGTGTACTTGCTTTTCTGTTCTTTGAAATAAGGAATGGGATATGTAACATATATTTGCAAAATTGCAAATAATTTATTTAAAGCAGCTATTACTGGTGGCTCAGTCGGTTAAGCATCTACCTTCAGCTCAGGTCATGATCCTAGGGACCTGGGATCAAGTCATGTTTTGGGCTCCTTGCTCAGTGGGGAACCTGTTTCTCCTTTTCCCTCTCTCTCTGTCTCTCACAAATGAATAAATAAAATCTTTAAAAAAAAAATAAAGCAGCTATTACTTGCCAAAAAAGGATAAATGATTGTTATCCTTCTCAATCCTTTTTTGTTGGAGAGACCACATTGACATTGCTAGAATCCTCCTTTACCATCCACATCCCCCAGCCTACATCTTATAGACTGGAACAAAAGGAATCATGGCATCTCTATATTCTAGCAGATCACACTGTCACAGCTTTGGCTTATAATAGGAAATCATATTTAATTTATAATAAATGTGTGATTTTTTAAAAAAAGATACAATTTAAAAGTACTTTAGGAATAATTCTATTACTTGATTAACTTTAGTATCCTAATGGCAGTACTTTCATCATAAAGTAATTAAGCAGAAAGATTAAATGGCTCTCACTGGCCAAATACTGACAGCTTAAGCATCAAAAAGAATAACAACACTGTTTTATGTATAACACAATGAATATTAAAGAATCTAGAATTTAATAATAGTACTAAAATAGTGTTGAGGGCTCGCAGAAAAAAAAGTTCTTTTATATAAAGTACAAATTAATAAGAAGGAATGCTAGAAATAGGAAGTCATATGACAACTTCTGTTGAAACAATTAATTCAGATGAGGATCTTCAATGGTTACCAGAATTACTGGGTGAATGGTTGTTTAGGAGCAAATTATTTCCATGGTCTCAAAGTATTGCCCCACAGATTACTTCTTTATTGTAAGAGGATAAGATTTTTTAAAAAATAGTTTTATTTATTTATTTGACAGCGATCACAAGTAGGCAGAGAGGCAGGCAGAGAGAGAGGGGGGAAGCAGGCTCCCCCCTCAGCAGAGAGCCTGACGTGGGACTCGATTCCAGGACCCTGAGATCATGACCTGAGCCGAAGGCAGAGGCTTAACCCACTGAGCCACTCAGGTGCCCCAAGAGGATAAGAGTTTTTAAAAGTTCCTTTATATTGGAGAAATTTATGGGCTCACCAAAGGATTAAACTTTGATATCAGCAATCCTGTGTCAAACTGACATCATGTTCCTGCTAAAAAGCACTGGGAAGACACAGTGTCACATATGTAGCAATGTTGTCAGTAGCAGTGAAAAAACAAGCAAATCCAAGTTAAGAAACATTTTGCAAAACCATTAGCCTAGATTTTTTAAAATGTCAGTGTTGGGAAGAATATAAACAGAAACATGGGTGTTGGGAGACTGTAAAGAGTCATGGCAGCTAAATTCAATTTTGTAATTCTTGATTGAATCTTGTATCCAGAAACAGAAAAGCACTTGTGGAATAATTAAGAGACAATTTGTGATATTTGAATATGAAATTTATATTATAAAATTGAATTGTACAATGGTAAATTTCTTGAGGTGATAATGAATGTATGTATTTCCATTACACGGAGGATATCCTTGTTATTAAGACATACAAATTATAATATTTAAGGTTAAAGTGTCAAGGTGTCTGCAAGTGATACAAATGGTAAAACAAATATGTGTATTTTATATATATATATATATATATACACACACATATCACATGCACGCACACCTCTTTATGTAGATACAGTGAGAAAATTAAAGCACTTTTGTGTTTATAGCAGTTTTATTAATAATTACTTCTGCTTAGAAGCAAAACAAATATCCTTCAGTAGGTAAATTGATAAATAAACTCTTATATATCCAGACAATGGACTATTATCCTATGTTATACAGAAATGAGCTATCAAGCCATGAAAGAGAGGAAGGATCCTTAAATAAATATTGCTAAGTGAAAGAAATCAGTTTTCAAATGCTGCATAGTATATGATTCCAACTATAAGACATTCTGGAAAAGGCAAAATGATGGAGACAGTAAGAAGATGAATTTTTGACAGGAGTTAGTCAGAAGAAAGGATGAATAAACAGAGCATCAATAATTTTTAGGGCAGTGGAATTTTGTATGATACTATAATAATGGACAAATGTCATCATACATTTGCTAAAACCCATATAACACTAAGAAGGGACCCTAATGTAAACTATTGATTTAGGTGATAAAGCTGTGTCTGGTTAGGTTCCTCAATTACAATAAATATGCCATCTCTGCTTCAGGATGGACATAGTGAGGAAAGTTGTATGGTGGGGGCAGAGGTATATGGAACCATGTACTTTCTGTCCAGTTTTGTTGTGAACCTAGAACTGCTCTAAAAATAAAGTTCATTTAAAAGAAAAAAAATACCTAAACTAGCTATTTTTCCTATAACATCATAGGCCATTAAAAATAATTTTCACTTTTGCTAATCTGACAGGTGACTAACCAGTCTCATTTTTCTTTACATGTTTTTAAATTATTATTAAGTTTGACTAATAGGTTTGCCATTTGTATTTCCTCACTTGTTATTGCCAATGTGTTTCTTTTATCCTTTTTTATTCTAATGACCTAAAAAGGCTACATGTAGTAGTGATAGGTTACCCTTTGTCATATTCAATATTTGTCTGGTTTTGTTATCTTTTAACTTTTATCATCACATTTTTTGTCACAAGAAGTTTTAATACATAGTCAAACCTGTCTTTCTGTTTCACATCAGGGTTACAGAAACATCCACCTGTGTCTTCTTTAAGCACTTTTGTGGTTTGAATCTATTTGGAATTCTAGGTATGTTTCTAAAAGGAAATATTATACATTTCATATTTTTCCAAATGGATATACATTTATTGAATAAATGTTTCCCATTAATTTAATTTGTCAAATTTCATGTAAGTGACTTTTTTTTCTGGATTCTCAGAAAGAAATAGACATACAGAGTATTTCTCAGACCTAAAATTCCTTTCCAATAAAATTTCCATTATGTAGTGTTTTATTTCTGTTTTTATTTTTTTCTGCCAGGATGCTTGCAAAATTCTTCAAAATTAGACATTTCAATAGAAGACAGATGTTTATTATTTTAAATTAATATTTTCTGCAAGCCTATCATAATTTAAATATCACTACCGTCATCATATTGATGAACACAAACATGTATTAAACAATTTTAATATGCCAAAACTTTGCCTAAGCCATTTACAAATATGATCTCATTTGATCCTCAGGACACTTAATGTTTACATGTGAGAAAAATGAAGATTTGAGGATTTTAACAACTTTCCTTGAACCAGGACTCAGCCCTATTCTCTAGCTCAAAATCCCATTTCTTTAACCCACTGAGCCACCCAGGCACCCCATCAAAATCCCATTTCTTAACCATTATGTAATATTATGCTTTTTTGATCTGCAGATTCGGGTCCTTTTTCAGTCAGTGGTTTAATTTTCATTATGTTTTTCAATTTTTTTTTTTTTAGGATTTTATTTATTTATTTGACAGAGAGAAATCACAAGTAGGCAGAGAGGCAGGCAGAGAGAGAGGAGGAAGCAGGCTCCCTGCTGAGCAGAAAGCCCGATGTGGGGCTTGAACCCAGGACCTGGGATCATGACCTGAGCCGAAGGCAGCGGCTTAACCCACTGAGCCACCCAGGCGCCCCGTTTTTCAACTTTTTATTTGATTTGTTGTAGTCCTCTTTTTAGAGGCATCCATCATTTACAGATTAGATTTCTTTTTGTCCTTTCCTCTCTCTCTTGATTTTCACATTCTTGTTTTGTTTCTGTTAACATTCTGGGATTATTTTTTAACTTGTGTTTTTCTTGATGTCATGAATTTGGTTTTATAGGCTGTTCTATTTAGGAATTCAATTTGAATACTTGCATAGTATTAATTTATAATGTGACATGTATTTGGACAATCAAGATTTAAACACTGTATTATAATTGATTTTTCAATAATAGAATATACCTCAAGTGATAGAATAAAACTAGAGCCTAGATTAATGCAGTAGGAAATGATATTCACAGATGGATTATATGTATTTAATAATTGCATAAGTAAAATAAAGTTAATATAACCAGACAAGGAAAGGACATAATTCAACAGCATATAAATGATTGGGTTATTTTTGAATAATTGTGTGATGAATGAAAAATTATATATCTACAATCTTGAAAATCAGAGAACCAAAATTGAAAAGGTATCGTATTTGGAGCAGATCAAATACAGCTCCTCATAATGTGACTTGAACAAGTATCTTAGCCTTTCTGAATATGTTTCATTATATATAAAGTGGGAAAATTAGTATCTTCCCTATAATTATGTTTTAAAAATAAATAATGCTCCAAAGAAATTTTAAGCTGGGAAATACGTAAAACATATACCACAGTATATTATAACTATTATTATTTTGATACAAAAATTATGATCTTTAGTTGTCAGGGCTTAGAAGAACTACAATTCTTTACCTAGCTATTTCAACTTGTCATTGTTACAAGAGACCAAGAATGTGCTAAGTATGTCATATCTCTATAGAAGGAGCTATAACCAGTATTTTTCCTTTGAAATGTGTACGCCCCAATAATAGATGCTTCTCCCAAAAGGTAGGCACATTAACAAATGCCATTTCAGATATGCAAATGCTCAAGGACATGTTTCTGAACAGATACTGTACTGCCTTAAAGATAAATAATAAGAAATGAAAATGCGGTAGCTGGGATTTCATCCAATGAGGTCTGCCATTTCAGCAGCATGGGGTGTAGACTGAACTTGACTTGGTGGCAGTTATTAGCAATAGCAGCTCATGAATGTGGACAGATTTATGCAGGGTGACCTTCATGACTCAGTGTGCTTGGGAGCTTTGTGATTTCCACAGGGGTTACTAACGGGACATTCCATTGACAACCACAATGAGTGTTCTACCTCCCTGGCATTTTTAGAGCACATCTTTATGCATCAGAAAACCCCAGCCCTGCACAGGGCTGCTTTCTAAAGAGACACGCTACTGGATGAATTTTACAAAGGATACAATTCATCTGCATTCTTGTCAATTAGCCATAACCTCAAAGGTTTTGTTTTTGTTTCGTTTTGTTTTTCCATGATGCACACCCAAGCCTGTGATAAAAATGATTAAACCAATGTTAGGCTCAAAGGGGATAGGATCTGCGATAGCTGCTGGTAGAGGGTTTTAAACAACATTTGATTTCAGAATCAAGGGGTATGGAGGTGCTGCAGTAATGACAAAGCCTATCCAAGTAGCTTCATTTTGCTTATGGAAAGTTTTACTATTCAAGTAGATTAGTGAAGTGCAGTAAGCTGATTTCATCTAGAGTTCAGTAGGACGTTTATTAAGCTGAATGTTAGTTCTGTTTTTGGAAGAGCTGGAATAATTCCAGTGTCCTAGAAGCAAGCAAATAGTTGAATTGATTTCAATTGCAAAGCAGGTAGCCAACAATATGCACCAGACTCTACCCTGTTCTTGTCTGACTCCGATTGATTTATTGGATGATACTATAAAAATATTCTTAGCATATTTACAGAAGGGGACAATATTCAATTACAATTGTGTTTCGAGAGACTTCTTTATGTTAAAACAGTGATCTAAAGCTAACATAGTAATATTTAACAGCAAAAAAAAATATTATGTCTGATTGCTAGAGAAATTGGGATACTTAGTTTGGGAAAGAAAAGAATTTGAAGTAGAGGGAGGCTAATTAAAAAAAAATATTCAGGGTGCCTGGGTGTCTTAATTGATTAAGTGTCCAACTCTTAATTTCAGCTCAGGTCATGATGTCAGGGTCTTAGGATCAAGCCCTCCATTGGGCTCTGGGCTGAGCATGGAGCCTGCTTAAGATTCTCTCTCTCCCCTCTTCCCTCCGCCTCTCCCTCTGGTCACTCATGCACACATGTATGTGTTGTGTGTGTGTGTGTGTGTGTGTGTGTGTGTGTGCACGTGTGCACACACACACACATGCGCACACTCTCTCTCTCAAAATAAATAAATAAATCTTTAAAAAAAAAAAAAGCTTTCCAAAGAAAGAGGAGGTTGCTTCAGGGTGTGCAGAGTATGCCTTGATTGTGATATTCCGGCACATGGTGGAAGATACTTGGATTTTCTGAGAGATGAGAATGGAGAGCATTTAAACTGGGCCTTTACATGGAGCATTGTGCTTTTCTAACTGTTGAAATCAGTTGTTTCACACTAGTTTAAAAAGCTCTGCTTTAATCCCTGTTTTTCCTTTTAAAGTCCAATATGAAACTTTCAAAATGTGTTTAATTTACTTTAATTTTTTAAAAAATTTCATTTATTTATTTGACAGAGAGCGGGAGAGAGACCAAGAGAAAGCACAAACAGGGGGAACAGCAGAAGGAAAGGGAGAAGTAGGCTCCACACTGAGTAGGGAGCCCAATACAGGGCTCCATCCCAAGGCCCTGGGATCATGACCTGAGCAAAGGCAGATGCTCAACCGAGCCACCCAGGTGCCCCAAAATGTGTTTAATTTTAAATAGGGGATCACTGTATTTGATGGTATATCAATCCTTTTCATCTAGCATTGGAAATGAGACCCAGACATATCTCATTTAACATTTCACTATTTTTAAAATCAAGAACAAAGCTTATTTCCATATGGTTCTATCCCCTCACCATCACCATTGAACCTAATGTGGAGTAAGAAACAATTACAAAAGGAGGACACAAAGTTATTTTAAATATAATTTCCCTGCTTCCATTGTCAGTGATCATTTATTTAAAAAGTTTCAGTGCTATATGCTACAATAGCATACCGAACTTTATCATTAATAATACTCAGTTATTAAAATTTTGACCAATGTCTGTTTTTCCTTTTTTCCTCCCAAAACCTTTTTTTTTTTTTTTAAGTGTTCCTAGAACTTGGCATAGTACCCTTCCAGCTTTTTCGTTAAATGAATATATTTCACAGGCCCTTTTGCATCTCATTTTGTTTGTCCACAAGTCTTTGTTTGTCCCCCATCTCCTGGCATTTGTAAATAGAACTCCCTTCCTTAATATTAAAATGAGCAAATGCTGTATTTGCCCATAGCATTTCAAACACTGGACAAACGCTTTAAGGATATGTCTTTAAATCATAAGAGTCCCTGTAATCACTTAAATTGTTTTTTAATCACATGGAATGTGTTCACCTCTATTGATCTTTCAAATTTATGACTTCTTTTTAATAATTTCTAAAATCTTTAAAAATGTGTTTATTTTTTCTTTGATCTGAACACTTTGCACCAGTAGGACATTGTGATTGCTCTTAACATATGATAAAATACACTTTTGCAAGGTTTCCACATAAATTACTTTATTGATCTGATGTGGTAATCTATATTTGTCATAATTTCAGATTTATTTTCTCTTATGATATTCCTGTGTTTTAAGTCTTTATAGAAGCTGAATTTTTACCACTTCAAAATAAGAAATGCATTTGACTCAATATTTTTAATGATTCCCACAGAAAATTATGTCTATTTCAAAATGCTTTCCACATACTTACAACAACTGAATGCATTGTATTTTCTTATGTAATGGATTTGAGATAGCCATATAGTTAGCAGAATTTTAAGAAAGACCTCAGGATTCACTGTTTCCTGGTGAACATGCCCTGAATAATCCCCTCCTTTTTTGAATATGATGAATTTTACTCCCATAATTAGGATATGCTATAGGTCAGAAGGGATTTTGCAATATAATTAAGGTCCCAATCAGTTGACCTTATGGTACAGAGATTAATTCAGTAGGCCTGAGCTAATCACATAAATCCTTTCAAAGCAGAGTGTCTCTTCCAGGCAGGTGGTAGAAGAGGTAGCCGTGATGGGCTCTTGGTGTCCTGGAAGAAAGCAAACATTCATGCTGTGAATTGCCTATGGCCACATGGTAAAGGACTGCAGGCAGCTTGGGGGAGCTAAAAGCTACCCCTAGCCAACTGCTAGAAGGATAACAGGGCCTCAGTCCTTAGCTTGCAAGGAAATGAAGTCTGCCAACAACCAGTGAACTTGGAAGACGATCCTGAGCTGAGATGAGAACTGTAACTCAAAAGTCAACATTTTGATTTCAGCTCCTGAGACCTTGAGCAGAGAATTGAGCCACAACCATGTCCAGACTTATGACCTCCAGAACCTCTGAGGTAATACATTTGTGTTGACTAAAGCTGCTCCATTTGCGGTGTTTTGTTACACAGAAGTAGTAACCCTATAAAACTCGGGAAATTTGTCATTTGAAATTCACCAGAATTGAGCATCAAAGAAAAGCTTCCCAAAGTTTCTCCTGAAGGAAAATCAAGGAATGTACAAGTTTCAGGTTCAGTAGACATCATCTAACCTAATCCAGTTAAGGTAACTGAGAGAGTAAATGCCTTTCCTTAAATCATCCATGAACATAATCAAGACTGGAACCAACATCCCAAGGCTCCAAATCAATGCTCTTTCCACAGTTCACAGCTAATGCATTTATTCATGATTGGAAAGGAGGTGCTAATGGGAATCATGGGTATATTATTTTTTAATAGGTATTGTATCTCTAAAATATATTGTAGCTATTCTTCCTTCCTTCCTTCTTTCTCTTCTTTCTTCTTCCCTTCCTTTCTTCTCCCCCACTTGCTCCCTCCCAGAATCCAATCAGAGTTCACAACTTTCATTTGATTGTCATAGCTCTGTATTATCTTTTAATTCAGAACAGGCTCCCAGTTTTTTACTATTACATTGATTTTTGAAGACTCAAAGCCAGTTGTTTTATAGTATATCTCATATTTTGGGTGTAACTATTGATTCATATTCCTTTTAAATATTTTCTGCATTTCTTATAAATATAAGGAAGTTTGGTCTATAGGTTTTATTAAATCCAGTAAAACATTTGGCAAGAATACTTTATGTGGCTGTTGTGAACTCCATAAAACATCTCATCAGCAGACACATGTTGTAAGAATAGCCCCTTAGTAAAGATGGTAAGTTTGAACTCTTGATTAAGATAGTCAATGTCGGGCGCCTGGGTGGCTCAGTGGGTTAAGCCGCTGCCTTCGGCTCAGGTCATGATCTCGGAGTCCTGGGATCGAGCCCCGCATCGGGCTCTCTGCTCAGCAGGGAGCCTGCTTCCTCCTCTCTCTCTGCCTGCCTCTCTGTCTACTTGTGATCTCTCTCTGTCAAATAAATAAATAAAATCTTTAAAAAAAAAAAAAAAGATAGTCAATGTCATTCTCTTCCCAAAAGGTGCGTTCTTTTGTGTGTATTAGTAATATGGGGGGGGGAGGTGACATGTGACTATCCTATTACTCAGCAACATTTTGCCCAAAACTTTTAGCATCCATAGGTGAGCCTTGCTGAATTGATTATTATATAGGGGTTGGATTAGTTTTTTGTTTCTGCCATGACAAAGTACCACAAATTTAGTGACTTCAGACAACACAAATTTATCTTACTGTTCTGAAGGTGAGAAGTCGGCACAGGTCTTACCGGAATAACATGTATACCTTAGCAGGGCTGAATTACTTTCTGGACGCTCTAGGAGAGAATCTGTTTTCTCAACTTTTCCAACTTGTAAGGGCTACCTTCATTCTTGGCTCATCACCTTCTTGCTCTGTCTGCAAAATTAGTGACAACAGGTTAAGTCCTTTTTATATTATGTCACTAACCCTCTTCCCGTAGGCACATCTCCCAGTGATCACAGGTTGTAAAGGTTCTCTGCTTTTTCATGTAATTAGGATGTGTTGACCCAGATGATCCCAGAAAATCTCCCCATCTATGGGTTCTTAATTTAATTACGTCTGTAAAGTCTCTTTTGCCATGTAAGGTAAACATGTTCAAGGACTCCACAGATTAGGATCTAGACATATTTGGGAGGCTCCATTTTTGCCTCCACAGGGATTGGAAAATGTTGATTAAAAAAATAAAGTCTAGGGATGCCTGGGTGGCTCAATCGGTTAAGCGTCTGCCTTTGGCTCAGGTCATGATCCCAGGGTCCTGGGATAGAGTCCCACATCAGGCTTCTTGCTCAGCAGGGAGCCTGCTTTTTCCTCTGCCTGCCTCTCCCCCTGCTTGTGCTCTCTCTCTGTCTCTCTTTCCCTGACAAATAAATAAATAAAATCTTTTAAAAAATAAGTAAAAAATAAATTCTATCATTACCTCTGCTTATGGTACCTGGCATTTTTATGTAAAGAAACATAGTCCCCTCCTCTGTGGATTCAGAGATTATTTACATTTTAATGTATTATAATCAATTCTTTAATTTTCCTTTTTAATGCTTACATTAACTCAAATTATTGTTTCCAAAATTATGCTAACAATGTAATATTCACAATTCTGAGAAATAGATAAAAAGTTATTTGTTTCTTTAAGAAGTACTTATTGACACCTTGTACTACACACCACGTACTGTGCTACTTAAAATTTCCATACATGCATTGAAAATGTATTATATTCTGGCTATTACTCATTTTGTGTGCATTAACTCACACAATACTTGTAATCACCAGTGAGGTGAACTGTCCTCATTTCCCAGATGAGGAAACTATAACAACAGAACAACAGTGTTATGGAATTCGAACCCATAAATACTGACTCCAGAACTCACACAGTCATGTGCTATTGTCAAGGGTTCTTAATCAGGGGTTCATAGAACCCTATAATTGAGTATCAAATTTCCAGGAGAGAAAGGGTCTATAGTTTATATCAGTTCCTCAAAAGACATGCGGACGAAAGAAGATCTGGGTTCCGTTGTTGTGTTGGGGGTTAGGGATTCATCGCTGATTAGGATAGACAGAGTGATTCTAATTCTCCTGTGTTGGTTTTTGTTTGTTTGGTTTTTTAGTTGAAATGTAGTTGACATGTAATGTTAGATTAGTTTCAGGTGTATGATGTATTGATTTTCCAGTTCTCTTGTCTTCTTATCCAGAATAAGTAGCCAAGCTCTTCTGTGCCTAATAAGGGGCTTTTCCCATTATGTTCTTTATTATTTGGCCAATAAATATAAATATGTTGCATGAATACTAAAATGTTACATACATTTCACTGTATGTGTAATATATGTCCTTTACTGAATCTGTGAGATCTATCATTACTTTCCCCTATTAATGGATATTTAATAGTTTTTTCTCTAAGTTTTGCTACCGTCATGCAATCATGAATTTCTAGTATATGTTTTTGCTAAATGTTTACACTAATATATCATTTTATTGACTATAACAACTTTATTATTATTAATTTTAAAGATTTTATTCATTCATTTGTCAGAGAGAGAGAGAGAGAGGACAAGCAGGGGGAGAGGCAGGCAGAGGGAGAAGTAGGCTCCCCAGCAAGCAGGGAGCCCAATGTGGGACTCAATCCCAGGACCCTGGGATCATTACCTGAGCCAAAGGCAGACACTTAACCAACTGAGCCACCCAGGCGTCCCCAATTATAACGACTTTAAAAAATTATTAAATCATTTAGTCTGTAAGTTTTTTTTTTGCAATTTTTATCTCTCAACTTTCTAATACATTTGTTAAAATTCTTGAGGAATTGATTTTTATGTCCATTTTTGTTATTTATACTTAGTTTTATTACAACATAATCAAGAAGTGTATCTTGACTTATGTCTTCACTTTTGGAATCCAGTAGGGGTTTTTTTCCCTCTTTTCCTCTTTTTCTTTAGAGAGTGTGTGTATATGAGTGCTCATGGAATATGTATATTTTGAACAAATATATACGTATACTCCATATATGTATGGAGTACATATTTATTTATTTATCTATAGGTACACACAGAGGTATTCTTTACTTGTCCCATCAGGAGTTTTAGTCTATAAATTCTACTCAGACACCTTATATTAGTTTTTTCTTCATCTATTTCCATGCTATGTTTATTAGGAATAGTTTTCTCTTGTTTGTGCATGGGATCCTTTATTGTACTAAGGTCATTTTCTTGGTCTGAGTATTATTGCAAAATGCTCAAAATTTAATTATTTCAGATAAATAATGTGATCCTTGCTCCTTTCAGCTTATTTTTGCGTGGTAGATCCTTGTATATCACTTTACATTTATTTTTTTGAGCCAGTTTCTTTTACTCAAGGCTTTATAGTTGGTATATTGGTTTTTACCTTCGTGGTTTTTAGATGATCATGGACCATAACGGTTAAGAGCTTATCCAATATTTGTTATTGTAAGACGTGCATTTGGTCTTTTATCTTCAGTTTCTTCTTCTGTTTCTTCTGTTTTTGTATTTGTAATACGATTTGCGGTGGTTGGTTGGTTGGTTGGTTTGGTTGGTTTTTGCCTGCCCTCTGCCAGGGAAAATTGAAACGCACATAGCAATTTTTAGTTTCTTAATAAAGCTAAAACCTAAAAATCGCAGTGTTTACTAATTTATCAAATTCAGTGTTATTGACTCCACTCATGAAATAGCAGGAAAATAGCTTACTTCTTGCCAACAAAATGTTTTTTAAAAGATTTTATTTATTTATTTGACAGATAGAGATCACAGGTAGGCAGCGAGGCAGCCAGAGAGAGAGGAAGGGAAGCAGGCTCCCCGCCGGGCAGAGAGCCCGATGCGGGGCTCGATCCCAGGACCCTGGTTTCATGACCCAAGCTGAAGGCAGAGGCTTTAACCCACTGAGCCACCCAGGCGCCCCAACAAAATGTTTTTGTTCGTGATTTTTTTTGTTGGCAGATTTCTTGGATATTTTTATTAATTTACTGCCATTGAGTTACTATTTTTTTATATATGATGTCTCTTTCAAAAATGTTAATTATAATACATTTTATGTTAAAATATTCTTTTGTCACCTAATTACAGATACTATTGTCAATTAATTTTTTATTTAAATCAGCCTTTGTAGTCCATGGCTTTCCCATCTTGATATTTATTTCTATTTTTCTTATTGTTGGTTGAATAAAATGTATCTATGAGTGTTTTTCAGGATGGGTACCAAAATGCTATAAGTATTTCCTTCATGCATACCTGAAAATATAATATTTTTCTCATTCTGGAGTGATAATATGTTTATTTTTCATCAGAATTCTAAATATTGCTCAATTAGCTCCTGACATAATACTGATGTAAAAAAGCCTACGATTATTCTGGTTTCTTTTTTGTCCTTCTTTAGGAGAATTTTGTTCATACATACATTTTGTTCATACATACACACGCTGTATGTATGAATTTTGTTCATACATGTATTTTGTTCATACATACACACACACACACACACACACAAATTTATATGTATATATACACCACATCTTCCTTATCCTTACCCAGATGATGGACAGTTGAGTTATTCCCATAACTTGGCTATTATAGATAATGCTGCTGTAAACATCAGGGTGCATGTATCCCTTTGATTCAGTATTTTTGTATCCTTTGTTAAATACCTAGTACTGTGATTGCTGGGTCATAGGTTAGCTCTATTTTTTAACTTTTTGAAGAACCTCCATACTGTTTTCCAGAGTGGCTGCACCAGTTTGCATTCCCACCAACAGTGCAAGAGGCCCTTTCTCTGCATCCTCACCAACACCTGTTGTTTCTTGTCTTGTTGATTTTAGCCATTCTGATAGGTGTGAGGTGATATCTCATTGTAGTTTGATTTGTATTTCCCTAATCAGGTAGTATTCAATACCTGAATGCATAGTGAAATGTGTTGTGTCAGCTATTATATAACTTGTTCTGAAATTACTCTGTAATTTGGCTTGTCATTTACATGCTTTTCCTTTTCTTCCTCCCCAGGTTGCTTTTTTCTGCTGAGATTTTAATGTTGGCTTTAGTAACATACTGGTTTATTGTCTTTATTCGTTTTCAATGGAGAAAACCATCAGAACTCATTCTTTGCTCAAGAATAATGTTAGTGCGATGAGTGGTCTTTTAAAATACTGCTCTTGATATTTCCCCATGTCCCTTCTCCCTTGGCTCCCTCTCTCAAGAGATATCACTTAATCCTTTAGGAAATTAACTTTTAGGTATAGGAATTGCTAGTTTGTGTATCTTCTTAATCATTTATTTGAGTAATGTAGAGAAGGAGCTGAGGTTACTATTAGCGGTTGTCATCAAGCAATTTCTCTAAGTTTATTGACTACTCTGACCTGGAGACTTCTTTATTTTTTACACTTTTTTGGTTGATAAGGAGTTGACAGTCAGATGAAAAGTCCAGATCTGTCCCCTTGCTTGTTATTTGTTTCAGAAACTACAATGCAAAGTTTCCATGTACCTCTTTTTTTTTTTTTTTTTTTTCTTTTTGGAAGAAAATCAGCTCAAACAAAATAATGTGACCTTGCCTGGATGTCTATATAGTAATAATCTCTACCACCCACCTGCCCTTTCACTGTGGTAGAATTAGTTCCACAGGATGCTTTTCTCATTTCTCCCATAATGTGTTTACTCCCCAACCTCATCTCCTCAACTATAATTCCTAGTAGACCCCATTCAGGACTTCTTTTCTTATTTCTTATACTAGACAGTTTTCTTAATTAGAAACATGTCTATGATAATCACAGTCTCTCAGCTTGATTCACCTTTTTTTTTTGGGTAAGAGACTGATATTCTTTAGTTTATTGTATGAGGTTATGATAATTCCCAAGCATACAGTTCTTATCTCTGATTATTTTTATTCATTTCATTAGGTTTCAGGCAGGGAGGCTATGAAAGCATGAATTCACTCTGCCATCCTTCATGGAACTTTGTGCATTACATTTTTGTTTTTGTAACATTGGAGAAATGTGTTTGACAGAATGGGTAAGTTGATGAGGACAGCAGAGTGCTCTTGATCTTGGCTAGATGCCAGAGTGTGAGCACAGTCATATCTTCTCTAGCTAAAGGGAGAGGCACTACAGATCTATAACAGGAAACTGCTCTGCAGCACAACCACTTTTACCCTCTGTTGCTGAGTGCAGTTGGCTTAAAACAAGGCTTTCCTTAAAGTACATTTTGTAATTTTAAAACTCTGTTCCTCATAGCTGAAGTTCTCAGCATTTTAAGTGCATGCTCCAAATGTACAAGCTCCCAAAAATCACAGGTGCAAATCCAGATGGAGTTAACTCATAAAGTAGATAAACTATCTTACATGCAGCTTATTTAGTGGGATTCGTAGGAACCAAAATCAAGTCTTTACTCTGCTGACCTTTGAGATGCAAGATCAATTTTCTTAATAAAAGGTAGACCTTTGTACAATTTCTGAAAAGTCACTGAAAACCTTTACCAACTGAGACACCAGATTATATGTCCCAGTCAGCCTCTGTGGAATAAAGTTTATTAGTTGGCATAAAATCACCAACAGCAGTATTCGCTTCCTTCCCCAGTGGCAGCAACCTTTAGAAATGGTGAGACCATTATTACTGCATACCTTTTGGAGTATTCAGAATTTTTTAAGTGCTGTGAATATCATCACACTCAGGAAACTCAAGGGAGTATAATATGTCTAAATGAATAATGATAATAATAATATTCATCACCTAACATTCATTTAATACTTACATTATGCCGACCATCTTGCTTTAAATTGGATTATGTTATTTTAATCCTAAAAGTAATCCTGAAGATTAGATACAGTTATTGTTCTTTATTACAGAGGAAGTAACTTAGATTTAAAAATAAATAAATAAATGCCTTGCTCAGGTTTTCTCAGCTGGTGAGTCATTCAGAATACAAATTTCTAAATTCTACTTCCAGGGATGTCCCATAACACCGTTCTGTACCATTTCTTCTATGTACTTATATTTTTAAAAATTCAGGTGTATAGCTAAAAAAAACTGCTTACTCTGCACATAATAGACCACTGTTACATTACTTTTGTGAAATGTATTTTTTAAAAAGATTTATTTATTGGAGAGGGTGTGTGAGTGGGAGGAGGGGCAGAGGGAGAGGATCCTAAGACTCCCTGCTGAGCATGGAACCTGACACTGGGGCTCAATTTCATGACCCTGAGATCATGACCTGAGCAGAAATCAAGATTCTGTTGCTTAACAGACTTAACCACCCAAGTGTCCCTATGAAATGTACTTTTTTATCAATAGTATTAATACTTCATGTGCTTTTCATTTTCTTTGGAAAAAGAAAAATATACAGTAAAATGTTTATGCCTTCACAAATTCTACAAAAAAAAGGTAAGAATGTTGCAAAAAGTGAATCATAGGCAGTCATGAGGATTTATCACACAATGTATACCTATTGAATTTGTATATTTACATAGTAATTAAGATCATTTTGGGATTACACTGCATAAAACTTACAACTGTTTGATGCAAAGATAATATAATTTAATAAAGACTGTCTCTACTGTGAGTTAACATCCTTAGCTGATAGATAGGAAACAAATGTGTGTGACTTGTCTGATTTGGGGCATTTTTACAATAAGGTAGGAGACTTTAATATTTTAACCAGTAGAACAATTCTAAATAGATTTATCTATAAGTGCCCCTGAATATTCTTATATGATATGATTTCACTTTTTTATGTCAAAGGCTGTTTTGAAACTAGGAAAATTATCCCATAATTCAGTCATCCTTTTTTCTTTCTGTTTTTATGATTATGCAACATAGGATCTTACTTGGCTGTGCATAGTTACATATAGATCTGCAGACAATTCATGAAATGGGGCTTACCTCAGGAGACGGGATTTGTAATTTGTCAGTATATGTTTCTTCTCTTTTATTCTCTGAAAGGACAATTCTGAGTTTCAGAGGCTTTCCAGTAGGATTGAGACCCTGCTGTTCATAGTCATTACCTGATAATAATCATGCCAAGTTCTGTCTACTTTTAGGCATTTGTGTATCATTGCCTCTGTGTAGAATGCTCTTTCCCAAATTTGTCCCATATTTGGGTTCTTCTTTTTTTTTTTTTTAAGATTTTTTTTTAATTTATTTGATAGAGAGAGAGAGATGACAAGTAGGGCAGAGAGGCAGGCAGAGAGAGAAGGGGAAGCAGGCTCCCTGCCGAGCAGAGAGCCCAATGTGGGGCTCAGACCCAGGACCCTGAGATCATAACCTCGGCTGAAGGCAGAGGCTTAATCCACCGAACCACCCAGGCACCCCAATATTTGGGTTCTTCTTATTCAGGTTTTAGTTTTAATTTGCTTTCCTCAGAGAGTTCATTTCATACCAAATCCTTGAGAGTAGATTCTTCCTCAGTTATTCCCTCAATTATTTGTTTATTTATATACGTATTTTATCTATTCCACTTCAACATTAGATGCCAAAGGAGGGGGATCTTGCTGATTTATTTACTGCTGTATATCCATTTCTTAGGATATATTCCTAGACAATTGCTCAATAATTATTTATTGATTGACTGACAGCTCCAGCAAGGATAAATAGAAACCGCAATTGCACCAGATAAACCAAACAGACCAAACCACATGTTCTGAAAATTAAATTGCCATTGGAACTATAGCCCACTAAAGTAGGCTAGGACATCCAAACCAGTAAAAGCCTGCTAAAATAAAAGATTTAAATAGGACCCAAAATCTCTTCACATAAGGCAGAGTGTTAAAGACAAAATTTTTAAAAAATCACCTATCACAACAATATCCAGGAACATTACAACTAAATAAGAGGAGACAATCTATTGACACCAAAACCAAATGAATCATATGTTGAAATTATCTGTAAAGAATGTCAAAGTAGCAATTATACATAATACTTCAATAATGAATGACAAGTTCTCTGAAAAAAAAAAAAAGAAATGGAATTTACAAAAAAAAAAAATAGTAATTGTAACACCGAAAAACATAATAGAAACTAGAAAAAATCCTTGCCGGTGGCCTCAGTATTAGAACAGAGTTGACAGAGTATAGATTAGATGACCTTGGGAACAGGTCAATAGAATTTACTTAATCTGAACACAGAGAATAAGCACGTTGAAAATGTATAGTGTCCCTGAAGAAAACCCAGAAGATCCAATGGTCATATCATGGAAGTATTACAAGAAGAGGAGAAGGAGTGGAGCTATAAGATTTTTCAAAGAAATAGTGGCTAAGGGATGCTTGGGTGGCTCCGTTGGTTAAGCCACCAACTCTTGATTTTGTCATCATCTCAGGGTCATGAGGTTTAGCCCCTCATTGGGCTCCATGCTCAGCAGAGAGTTTGCTTGGGATTCTCTCCTTTTCTTCTCCCTGTGTCCCCACCCCCACTCTAAAATAAATAAGCAAATCTTAAAAAGAAAGAATGACTAAAACTTTCTGAATTTGATGAAAGATACAAATCTACAGGTACAAGAAGTTGAGTAAACCATAAACAGATAAAACCAGCATGTTATAATCAAATTCCTGAATACTAAACAAATTTTTGCAAGCATCCAGAGAGAAATGTTACCAAATACCTAAGTCTAAATAATCCAGGTTTGTCTGCCAATTATCATTTCAAGTAAAAACAATGTTCCGTGAAAGAAACAATTAGTTTAGCTATGAACGTTAACCATTACACAAGTACTTTTCTTTGAGACAAACAGCATCTCTTTGTATGCAGCAGAGATGCTTTTGAGTACTTCCCATTTCTCCCATAGAATTAAAAAAAAAAAATTAGTACAGGGCTGACCATTTTTCCCCCCTTTGGGAATATGTGGTGGTGAAGATGCAATGAATACTGATACAGTTTCATGCTACTTTCTCAATTTGAACTAAGGCATGATGAGTCTTACCCAGTGTTTTTTTTTTTTTTTCTTTTTATGCATTACTAGTGTAACTAACAACAAAAAGGGCAAATAATTTCATAATATTATTAGGAAGACTTTATGGACTTCTTGAAGACTCTGAAGGATTGCTAAAAGCTTCCATATTTATAGAATCACTTTTGCAGTTTTAAGAATAATTTATGCAGGCAGAATACAGAGTTCAAACATAGACTATATATGTACATATTTAATCTGTTTTCAACAAAGGTGTTGTGATTAAATTTTGAGATTTTTTTTCAAGAAATGTGGTTGAATAACTCTTAGATATATCTATTTTTAAAAATGCTTTCTCTCATATTTCCTAATTCACAAAATAGAATTTTAAAAGATTTATTTTCTTATTTATTTTGAGAGAGAGAGAAAGAGAGAGAGCAGGGATAGAGGCAGAGGGAGAGAGAGAATCTCAAGCAGATTCCTTGCTGACTTGAGACAAAATCATGTCAGTCACTTCACTGACTGAGCCATCCAGGTACCCTCAAAATAGAATTTTAAATGGATTATAAACCTAAAACTAAAAAGACCACATACAAGACAATCTTTACAAATTTAGGGTAGGCAAATCTTTCTTAATTAGGACACAAAAGGAAAAACAGAAAAAGAAAAATAATGATGAACTGGATTTTATAAAAATTCAAATTTTCTGCACTTGAAAAACTATCATTAGGGAGATAAAACAGATAAGCTACAGAGACGGAGAAAATTATTTCCATACATACATAGAACAAAAGAATTTATTCAGATTTTTACAACTCAAAAATAAGAAAAATAATGCATTTAAAAACTGGGCCATGAAAGGGTAGCTGGGTAAAACTGGGTGGCTCAGTCAGTTAAGCATCCAACTCTTGATTTCCGCATCGGTCATGATTCTCATGGATTGTGAGATTGAGCCCCCCACTGGGCTCTGTGCTCTGCAAAGAGTCTGATTATCTCCCTCTTTCTCCCTCTCTACCTGCCTTTTCTCCTGCTCATGCTCTCTCTCTAAAATAAATGTCTATTTTTAAAATCGTATTTAATAAAAAAAAATGGGCCATGAAAAGATGTTCACAGCCATTAGTTACTATGAGAAGTAAAAATTAAAACCCAGATGAGATGTCTCTCATGGTGTGAACCCATGAGAAAGCCTAATATTAAAAGATTAATATTACGTGTCTGTGGTGATGTAAAGCTACTAGAACTCATATATTGTTAGGATTGTAAAATGCTCTAATCACTTTGGAAAAGATTTTGGAAGTTAATTGTAATGTTAAACATTTATGAACCTACAAACCACCAGAAATTCCACTCTTAAGGATTTACTTGGAGAAGTAAAACATGTCTAATCAAATTGTTTTACATGATTGTCCAAAATATCTTTATACATGCAGATTTGTTAAAGTATAAAAATAAACCAAATGTCCATCAACAAATAAAGGACAAATTGTTGTATATCCACTGAAATGGATACTATTCAGCAACAAAAAGGAACATCCCATTAACACATGCAATAATATGGATGAATTTCAAAAACATACTGAATGAAAAAAATTGGACATTTTTATGAAATTTAGAACAGGCAACAGATTAATATGACAGAAAGCAGATTAGAGTTTGTGTTAATCCAGGAGTAGAAATGAAGAGATGTACTACAAGGGGAAATAGAAAAAATGTTTTTTTGAGTTGACTGGAATGTTTTTATAATTTGATTCTGGTGGCGGCAACACCAGTTTGTATATTTGTTATTGTATTGTATTTATTTTAGTAAGGCATTTAGTGCAACTTTATTATATTTTTTATAAGTGTACTCTTTAATCCCCTTGAACTATATATTTTAAATGGATGAATTTTAGTATATGTATAATTTACCTCAACAAAGTTGACTAAATCTGAAAATGCATTTACTGCAAAAAACTATTAGAATGACTTTTATTACATAACATATAATCCAACCATGCTAACAAATTAGGTGATTTCATTTATATGTATAATCTTCCAGTTTATTTTCATATGAGCACATAATTTTATATAGTTGTAATCATAAGTTAGATTCAATTTACTATTTGGCTTATCTTAACATTTTCCATGTTGCTACATGGCTTTTATATTTATCTATTTTTCTGATTTTACAAGAATCTATTATATCTTAAAATTTGCCCATTTTTGAACACTTAGGTTTTAAAAATCTTGTAATCTGTTAAAAGTCACTGTTGCCCCAACTAGATGCAACCTGAATTTCCATAAAGTATAGATTTTATAAATAAATTGTATTGTACTCAGCAAACGGAATACTCAATACAATTAAAAAGAACAAACCTTATGCATTCAAACAAAACAGAAATGAAACCTATAGACAACATTCAGTGAAGGAATTAATACACAAAAAAGTCCATTTCTATGAAGTTTAAGAACTAATCCTTGGTGATGAAAATCAGAAAAATGGTTAACTCTGAGGACATTTTGCTGTTTGGTAAAGAGAGAGTTATTGGTATGTTGGAAATATTCTTTTTCTTGATCTGGGTGGTGGTTGTATGATTGTGCATATATGCAAAAGGTCATAAAGCTGTACACATAAGATTTGTGCATTTTTTAAATTTATTTTTATTTATTTATTTATTTTATTTTTTATTTATTTATTTTTTAAAGATTTTATTTATTTATTTGACAGAGAGAGATCACAAGTAGACGGAGAGGAAGGCAGAGAGAGAGAGAGAGAGAGGGAAGCAGGCTTCTTGCTGAGCAGAGAGCCCGATGCGGGACTCGATCCCAGGACCCTGAGATCATGACCTGAGCCGAAGGCAGCGGCTTAACCCACTGAGCCACCCAGGCGCCCCATGTGCATTTTTTTTTTAAAGATTTTTATTTATTTATTTGAGAGAGAGACAGTGAGAGAGAGCATGAGCGAGGAGAAGGTCAGAGGGAGAAGCAGACTCCCCATGGAGCTGGGAGCCCGATGTGGGACTCGATCCCAGGACTCTAGGATCATGACCTGAGCCAAAGGCAGTCGTCCAACCAACTGAGCCACCCAGGCGTCCCAGATTTGTGCATTTTTATGAATGCCTGTTTTCCTTCAGTATAGAAATACAAATAATAAAAGCAATAACAAAACTAAAAGCACCACACAACTATCTCTCCTTATCCCAGTTACTTTCAGTGAATTTTGCTTTGATCCTTTATAATTTCCTTTGGACTAGTCACCGAGATAAGTGCTACAATTTTTTTAGATCTCTATACAATTTTTTTTTGTTTTGTTTGTTTGTGTTTCTTTTTAACTAGAAGAAAGTGTGGGTTTTTTTTTTTTTTTTTGTAGTTTAAATTGCCATCACTAATGCTTAAAAATCTGTTTTTATACACTCTTGCCAACATATAGTAAATTGTTTCCCCCTAATCTAAAGGTTATATATTTTATTTCCTCTAGCAAGTGCTCTCAGTTTGGGATACAGGGTTATGTTTATTGTCATAATTGATTTTCCAGTCATGAGGAAGTTCCTAACAAAAAATATTTCTTCATTAGCATTCATTTTGCCCACGTTCTGACTTTTTTTTTTTTTTTTTAATCTAGTAAAAGTGACATCCAGAGAAATGCTCCGTTTTACTAGTGGGAGAGAGGCTAAGTGCCTTTTGGTAACTTTCTCCTTTTGAGGAGAAAGGGTAATTGACTTTGATGGAGTTCTCAGGAGATGTGCTGATTGCCTTGTGCTTTCAGCATCAAGTGAGAATATTGCTCATGAAAAGAATGGTTTTTGCCAATACAGCTAACTGCTTTGGGACTCTACTGAATCCTCTGTTCAAGTCTGAGTGACTCACTCAAACTTTGACATTAAGGCTAGTAAAAGGGAAAGGGATTTAGACATAATTTTGTGCTGATCATATGTAATAAAAGCCCACATTGAAATAAAGCATCCTCATTCTCCAACCAGTTATTGAATTCATATTTATTATTCCTAGTTCTATGCTGTGGACTTCAAAACCTAAAATTTATGAGTGATAGTTGGAAAACTTTGGGGAGGATGATAAAACCGTGTATTTAAAGTATCACTCTATCTGGGAACTATAGGCAAAGATTTATGGTTCTTCGGTAGAGCACAATTGCTGTTCTAAATTGTCTACTCTGATGAGATTTACTTTTTATTATGGAAGCCACTTTCCTATATATATCATTGCCTCTGCCATGGCATATAAAGGAGGAATGTAGTAAAAATAATCGATAGAATAAGTTACCACATTTTAATTAGTCCTTATTTATTTCCTGAGGGAAATGATAAAAATTTATTGGCGAAGATTCAGAGTAATTAGATGCTGTAAAGAGAACATCAGAGACTACTTAGAAATGATTATCATGCATCAGTAAACCACAAAAGAGGTTAAAGAAATACATATGTGCTACATACAAATATAGTGTGAAATATGTATTTTTAAGGACGTTGAAAAGAGGCTCATTTTCCTTTTCTTCTTTTCCCTCTCCCTCTTCTTCCTCTCTTATTTAATGATTAGGAGCTAAGAAAACAGTCTTAGTATTACTTATTATTTCTAATAAAATGCATATAAATATGCATGGACAAGAAAAGAAACAGTTTTGCTTTATCCCATCTAATATAAGGCATATTTTGGTTCTGTGAAATGTGATTTAAAAAATGGAGAATCCCACTCTCCGTTTTCAAGCTTTTGAATATACTGTTCTCTCTGCCTGAGACACTCTTTCCCCAAGGCTTTCCTAAATACATTTAAAGTTCAAACTGTAGGTTTAAATTTAAAGGTCATTCCTTGAACTCCTAGACTCTCTATGCTTTCATAATGCCCTGTGTTGGTTAGTTGCATTTTTTTCCCCCAGTTCCACTTTCTGTCCTTCTCTTTTTCTAGTGTGTATTTCAAGGGTCTTACTCTTGAAATTCACATTTTCATTATTCCTTTTTCAAAAAAAAAAAGAAAGAAAGAAAATCTCCCAGTTGGGTTTGGATGATAGAAGCTTTTCATAGGACTTGTTTTGCTGGCAGTAATCTGACTGATAACTATATGAAACTTTCCTTATCTGTATTTCTAATTACACTTTTACATAGTGATTTAATCTGTTTTCCTAGCTAGGTTAAATTGCATAAAAAGAATTGTGTTTCCTTTTTCTATTTCTAGTCTTTAGCCTAGATCTTGGCTTATAGAAGTCAGATAATATTTGATGAAGGAACAAAGAAATCAAGAGAGGAAGGAAAAAAGAAAGGAGGGAGGAAATTTTAACTATTTTCATATTTACATTTCATAGTTACAAAAGGGGATTTGAGTCTATGTATATAAGGAAAAAATACCTTTCCCTTAAACAATCACATAACTGATGTGAGGGTAATGTATAGAAGTGACAGAAAAAAGAGTAATCTGTTCTGTATTTGATAAGCCTAAATTTTGATTGAAGAGGCAAAGTGGAAAATATAAATGTCTACCTGTATTAATTAAGCATAACAAAAAATGTCTTGGAGAATGTGAAAAATAATTAGCCAGATTTCAAAATCTTATCTTTATTTTAAAAGTTTTATAAAGGGCAATTCTTTTTTTTTTTAATTGTCCAAGGAAATTCAAAACAAGTTATGTTTTAGATCGCTCAGCATCTGCTGAAATCTCTGCTCATGCCTTTTTCTGTACTATAGAGACTGGGAGAGCATTGAGATACATCTGCATTTCCCAGAAACCCTTGATGTAGGCTGTCAATGTTTTGTGCAAGATTTGAATGAGGAATTGATTTCAGTGGGAAGAGAAGTGGGAAATCTCACACATCTTGCAGGTGCAGAGTGACTGGCAACCCCTAAGGTAGCTGGAGTGACTTCGATCATCAGACCATGGTTAAGTTGTTGCAAACTGGAATCAGCACTGGGATCATAACTTCCTTGCTGTAACAGAGATAACAATTCCTTACATGAGCCTCTTGTGGTGTAGGAGCTGAAAGTTGAACCTGGAAGCTGCTCCAGTCCTACTAACAATGTTTAAACCCCAGATTACCAGAACTAAATCCATTTGTACTTAAAATAGCCAGAGTGTTTTCTGTTACCCAAAACTGTGAACCCTCTTCAGACAGATCCAAAATGCATTATTATCTTTATGTCATAATGAAAGTAAGTTCAAATTTATGTACGCATTTAATAGAAAAAGAAGGCATGTTTGGAAGGAAATCTAAACATAGGGGTCAAGTTTTGCTTGTTTTTAGTAAAATCTGAAAGGTGTGGGTGGGGGAGACACTTTTCAAAGATTCAAGAGCTGGACCTGACATGAAGGGGACAATGGTAAGGGGTGACTGTCCCCCTCAGTTGGAAGAGCATGCAACTCTTGATCTCAAGGGCACAAGTTCAAGCCCTCACGTTGGGTGTAGAGATTACTAAAGATAAATTAAAAAATAAACTTTAAAAAAGAAGGGAAGGTAACAATGATCAGCAAAGGCAGAAATGGCTCTTGTTCTTGTCATACTGTTTAAAGAGGAATATATATTATACATAATATATGTTATATATATAAAATATGCATTTTATATATATAAAATATATATTAATCTTAGAATGTTCAGTTCTTAGGATCTTAGAGAATTACACAATTAAGGGTAACATTGCAATTAATGCTATGAGGGAAATTTTGTTTGGTATGAGAATGTTTAGTATATGTGCTGCCGAAGCGAGCACTGGTATGAGAATGTTTAATGAGATGGTTTGACTACTTCAGGGTCAGAGAATATTACCTTCAGAAGAAGAGTATTAAGCTGATATGTTAGCACAGTTTGGATTTGCCTAGAAAACATGAGCAGAGAAACAGAGGGAATGCCAGGCACAGGTAATATGTACAAAAGCCTCACTTCAGCATCAACATGGCATGATTCAGGATGTGAAATCAAACCACTGTTAGGGCACAGAAAACAAGGGGACCTGGGTGAAGATGTCTAGAGGGAGGAGGCTAGGTAAAGTCCCACCGATGCGGGGTCATGGTGTTCTTGCTAATAATGTGCACCATTGTTCTAAATGCAATGGAGAACAGAAAAATTAAGAAAGGTAATCCCCTGTTTCTGTGTTATAGAATATAAAGAATATAAAGAGGTATAGAGTAGCAATCTTAAGAGCTGGTTCATACAGCAAATAATTATTGGGAAGAGATATAGTGAGTATTTTTCTTCTAAGCACATATAGGACTAAATGGGGGAACTGTTTCTTTTACTTCTTGTCTTTATTTGCTCTGCCTCTGCCTTAACCACCTTGTTTTTTTAGTTTTGCTATTGTTGTTTGGTTTTAATATACTTTCATTAATTGGCTTTTCCTGATCCTAGCTTTTGCTCTCTATCTTTGACTGCTGAATACTTAATTTTGAAACAAGCATTTATTTTGACATCTTTTACTTATTCTTACTGTTTATTCTTTTACTTCCCTACACTTTTCATTGTTTTAATTTATTTCTATGTCTTAGTCTTGTCATTAATGATATTTCAGATTTGTTTTATACCCATTATTGTTTTGGATACAATTAAAAACACGAGAATTTTTTTGTGGTCTGCACGATCAGCTGGCAGGGAAGGTTTTCAGAGATAAGAAAAAATAAATTTACCTGAGTTTACTAACTGTTTAGTTATTTTGGAGCATAAATCATCATTGGGGATGCAAAGAAAAATAACGAGGTTTTTACATTTTATTTTATTTATTTATTTGGCAGACAGAGATGGTAAGAAGGCAGAGAGGCAGACAGAGAGTGGCAGGGGAGTGGGGGGCAGGAAAGCAGGCTCCCTGCTGAGCAGAGAGCCTGATGCGGGGCTCAATCCCAGGACCCTGAGATCATAACCTGAGCCAAAGGCAGAGCCTTAACCCACTAAGACACCCAGGTGCCCCACGAGGTTTTTTTTTTTTTAGATGTTTTAACCAGTGACTGTGATTTTACATCCTAGCCTGTGGTCTTGTTGTCTGAAATATAAATCCTAGTATTTGTCTTATTATAGCTTTGTTATACACTCCCTGGAAGCTTTTTAACAGATTTTGGATTTGTGTTCATCTTTTTAGTCGCTGGTTAATGCAAAAGAATATCAGTGCTCTCTTAAGCAGAATCAGTTCAATAAGGTGGATTTGACATTTCCTGTATCATTCAAACAACAATCTATAGAGATAGAAAAATGGGCAAAATCCACCACACACACACACACACAAAAACCCCACAAAAAACAGAACAGAATGTAGTTATTTCTATAGATCTCAGCCCAAAATAAGTGTGTGAACTTGGTATATACTGGTTACTTTCTTTCACAAAGCAAACTAATAAAGTAGCATTGAGAATAATTTTTTCTCTGCTCCTATTTGAACACCTGCAACATCCAATATTCTGAAGTTCATAAAAATTTACCCATTTCTATTATGGAGAAAGTTCTACTGCTATTTCTTGAAACAATTCAAAATCAATGAAAGCAGTAAATTGAAGGAGAGCTGTGGGGAGAACATTGTTAATTTTATACAATAGATGCCAGTTTTTTAAAAAAATGGAAGTGCTATAGAATTGGTCATTGTTAAAAGAAATGATTTAAAAAAAGGATAGAAATATAAAAAGTTTGAGAGAAGTAGAAAGTGCAAAATAATTGATACTGTCAAAATTGTAAATTTCAAAAAAAATCAGCTACTTTGGTAACCTGACAGCTGTGTGTTAGAAAATTCAAATCTCTCTTTCCACACAAAAGACTCTGATTTACAACTTTCCAGAAGCTAAAGCTTGTTTCCATAGAAATATCTCTAGTTTCTTCATAGACTTAAGATTCCCTTTAGGACTTCAGACTTATTGTGTTTCTAGTTTAAGAAGAAATGCAAGTGACTTTTTAGTGAAATGATCCAGTACCATTTTTGGCTTTTAAGGAAATTAATGAAAATATCACAGAAACACACTGTACCTCCCATCATAGGACTTTTCATAAAGTCTAACATTCAATTTAAATTGATTTTTAAGTGCATGTAATTCTTTAAAACAAAAAAATTCAAATGTAGTGTAATATAGGACATAATTTCAGAGAAAATAAAATGAGAACGAGTAGAATTATCTAATACTCTGTGTTCTCTCTATGTAAAAAATGGGAAGAATATTAATTTATGATGGATGATGCCCATAATGGTATTACAATGATATTTGTTTAAATAATTATTTATACATTAGTATAAATGTATAAATAACACTATCAATAGTTTTATTACTTAAAATATTTACTTCAATATACATAGTATATTAAGAATAAAAGTAACATGAACACTTACATACTCAAAACCCAGATAACAAGCATAGAAACATTTAAAATATAATTTCTCAACAATGAAATCTGGAAGTGGAGGTATTTCTCTCTCATTGATCACATAAGTAAACAAAAATTGTGCCTGCTTGGTAAGTTACGCTAGGGGAAATTTTTTGCCTTGTTTTATTTTATTGCCCAGCTCAAATTAATACAAATAAGTAATTTTGAAATTGTTACTCTTTAAAATAACTTTTGTTAGTTGGGTTGATATTTGAGAACCAAATATCCAGTGGTTTTTAGGTATTACTTTGCATAAAACATGAGTTTAAAAATTGTATTTCCTAGTGGTTATTTGTGAATTTAATTTTACAGAGTTGCTACCTTTTTACATTATCTTTGTTCTTCCAGTGTTTTATTTTGAAAAATTTTAACAGCTCAGAAAAGTTATAAGAAATGGTACAATAAATCACACATACTCCTCACTCATACCCATCAGTTTCTAACAATTTTCCTCTCATTTGAACTTAGGTTAGTGTCTGTGTTTGTCTGTAAATGTCTGTGTGTATGTGTATGCATTTGATAGTTGCATACATCGAGATTTTTCACTCTTAAATATTGTGGCATATATTTCCTAAAAATAGAACATAACTACAGTATATATATTATATTAAAAATTAATGTTGATACAATACTATTATCAAAATAGGGTCCACATTAAAAATGCATTTGTCTTGGGGCCGTGGGTGGCTCAGTGGGTTAAGCGTCTGCCTTCAGCTCAAGTTGTGATCCTGGGGTCCTGGGATCCAGCCCCACACTGGGCTCCCTGCTCAGCAGGAAGCCTGCTTCTCCCTCGACCACTCCTCGTGCTTGTGTTCCCTCTCTTGCTGTGTCTCTCTCTGTCAAATAAATAAAATCTTTAAAAAAATGCATTTGTCTCAATAATATCCTTAAACCTGTATTATTTTACTATGTTTTTAATAATGCAGGCTCTAATCAGCATACTTTCTTTTATTGTCATATTTCATTGGTCTCTATGATATAGATTTTCCCTGGTTCTTCTTATTCTTAAGTAGTTCATGAAATTGACATTTTTGGAGAATCCAGGACAGCTTTTGTTTTGTTTTGTTTTATATTTGTTTGTTTTGTTTTGCTGAATTTCTCTTGATTTGCTTTTTTCTGATCGTTTCTCAGGCTTGGAATTGAACATTTTGGTATGAATGCTACCTAAATGATATGGTAGTTCGGTTCAGCACACCAGTGAACCCCTGCTGTAATTTTTAACTTTTTTGTGTGTGAGGTTAGATTCAGTTAAGGTGGTGTTCACCTCTGCCTTTGATGTTCTCAATTTGTTCTAACAGGGTGGCCATTTTTTCAAATTTAATCTTGATTCTTGGTCATTTCCTCAAGTCCTACCATCCAGTTGTTCTCCCTTCTATCTGCAAACTTTGAGGTCCCAGTATATTCTGCAGCCTAGTCTTCCTGTTATAATCCTTGAAATATGTTCAGTAAAGATACACAGTCTGACAATTTGACAATTTGCAAGTATTGACTGGAGAACCGGAGGAATATGAGTTTTGCTGATGATATAATTTCCCATCCAAATTAAAATATTTTTAAGAGTGAAGGAAGATACTATGTATATTACTGGAACAGATTCTATTACAGATATCTGTATTTGTTAGAGATTTGAATCCATTTTAGCCAAGACAAACAGTTCAAACAAGTGATTAAAAGTCCTGTAAGGCCGGTTGGTGGGCCAGAGAAGTGGAGAAAAAGAGTATTTCAGGAGCAGTACCCCAGGTTCCAAGGCTTGAGGGAGGGAACAATGGTAGCTGCTTCTTCTCCATGACCAGGAAGCTGCTGTCACTTCTATCAGATGAGTCCCTCATTGCTCCTGGAACAATCCACCCTGGCCACGTGGATGCCTTGTGCTCTGTCTGGACATCCATGGAGCCACTGAGGGTTGGAATCTTGGATTGTGCTAACTCTGCTTAAAAAAGAAAAAGCCCATGCGACCTTGTCTGCCAACAGAAACAGAAAGAACAGAAACAAAAGAAATAGCATAAACAGCTGACATATTATGCTTTCACCATCAAAAATTCTGAAATAAAATTTACCCTCCAGCATTTCCCTGTGGGATCATCCCGAAGCTACTCTTGGGAACACTGCCAACACTGCACATTTGCTTGGCTGCTTCTTCTCTGTCCTCCTTTCCCAACTCCCAACAGCTTTCTCCTGGGAGCACTTCCTTAATTAGATACTTGCCACCTTCGGAAAACCTTGTCTAAAAAAATGACCTTGGCCCAAGAGCACTTCCTCAGACCCTCACACCACATTTCCCCACTTACCTATAATGATGCCCATATGCTGGGCTATTACTATTATTATGTCCATATGCTCCTGCTATTATTATGATGAATTATTTATGTTCCTCTCTAAGGCCAAACCCTTAATTTATCTTCTGAATCCTAGCTTTTCTTGCCTACTGAAGACATCACTTCAACCTTTCCCTCTATCTTTCCCCATCTCTCTCCTCTCTCATCGCAGGCATCCCGTGGAGATAGATACCACAGGTTCAGTTCCGACCACTGCAATAAAGTGAAATTGCAATAAAGTGAGTCAAATTTTTTTTTTTGGTTTCCCAGTGCCTATAAAAGTTATGTTTACACTGTGCTATAGTCTATTAAGATGTGTGCAATAGCATTATGTCTAAAAAAATAAACTTGCCTTAATTAAGAAATATTGCTTAAAAATGCGAACTATTATTTGAGCTTTCAGCAAGCCATACTCCCTGATCGCAGATCACCAGAACAAATACAATAACAAATATAGTAATAATGAAAAAGTTTGAAATATTACGAAAATTATCAAAATGTAACATAGAAACATGAAGTGAGCAAATGCTACTCGAAAAACAGACCTGATAGACTTGCTTGGTACCGACCTCCAATTTGTGAAAAACACAATATGTATGAAGTGTAATAAAGCACAGTGCCATAAAACGAGGTATGCCTGTACTTCTAATTCCAAGGCATATTCACTTTTTCCATATCTATCCGTTCTCCCGTGTTTATTCCTTTGTATCCAGCTTTAATTCTCTGATCTGTGTACCTAGTCTAAATGCTGCTGAAGTTCCAAAGCAGATGGACTTTGAGTTAATCAAAAGGGAGTGTATCTTGGGTGGGTCTGACTCAACCATGCAAGTTGTTTAAAGGGGATTCAGGTATTTCTTGAAAGAAGAGACTCAGTATGAAAGAGTCTATCATTCTGTGATAGAATAGAAGAGATCAAAATGTTGCAGTAATTAAACATGGTCTTATTTTAGTCATTTCATGTTGATTCTACACTCTGGGGCTTTTTAGTGCAATCTAGTATATTTGCAAGTACCTGCCAAGGTGCTCCATCCAAAGCCTTTAGAAATGCACAGGGCTGCTCCTCTTCCAGCCCCCACTTCCTGTAGACCAGAAGTGTTCAGAGAGTGTAGTCAGCCTCTTCCTTCCGCAGAACCAGCCACGTGATCCAGGACTCTTAAAGCTTCTTTCTTCTCTCTTGCATGTGCATGAATAAAAACATCATGTTATTCCCTGAACAGATGGAGAGCTATTTGTATCAAAGGTTTCAGAAATTAGTTACTGTTGATATAGAGATATGCTAATTAGTTTTCAGGAGACCAGCGTCCAAGGAAGGGATTGAACTCTGAAAGGAGATAAGGCAGATTAGTGATTCAGTATCAGGATACAGCAAAATGAAAAAAAAAAAAAAGTAAATTCAAAGTGGGCCAGTCTTCGAAATTATGTACGTCCTTATTTATTTATTTATTTATGTGAGAGAGAGAGAGAGTCAGAGAGAGCAAGCCAGAGTACAAGGGGGGTGGGGAGCAAAAGCAGAGGGAGAGGGAATAGCAGACTCCCTGCTAAACAGGGAGCTCTAAGTGGGCTGGATCCCAGGACCCTGAGATCATGACCTGAGCTGAACGCAGACACTTAACCCACTGAGCCACCCAGATGTCACTTTCCTTAAATATTTTTTAAGCTATCATTATATCTTATATTTTGCTTATTTCAGTGTAATTGCTTTTTGGATTACATAGTAAAATTATATAACACAAATCATGATTATGTTTTTTTAAATTTTCCTATACAGAAGAGAATTTACACTAATTGAAAGTAGTAATTAGAAATAGCCTTGGAGGAGAATTAGCAGGAAATAGTTTAGTCTATTTTAGTCTAAACATTTTGAGGCAAAGAACTAGAGAATGTGTAAATGATTTATAGATGTATTTACATAAATATATGTCATGTATATATGTACCAGGGGACAATGTTGTGTTTAATGCATTATTTTATTTTCCTCCAGATTCCCAATAAAGACATATTTCTCTAGACTCCTTCTATCCAGGTGAATCATGTAAATATTTCTGGTCAATACAGTGTTGTTACTAAGTGATATAATTACTTCCTGTTCTGTCTCTAAGATCCCCACACAATTCTCTGTGCTTCTTTTTCTCTTCCTCCAGGCTGGCCGGTTGCATGGGATCCAGCTCAGGAGTCTGATTACCTGGTGAATGGTGGCAAGAAAAGGTAAAGAACAACAATCTCTGAAATTACCTTTTGAAAGAGAACTATTCAGGAGACTCGTCCAATAAGAAACATCACATTGGACTTGGTACTGGTTGGGAAAAACTTCTGCATATTTGTGTGTGTGTGTGTGTGTGTGTATACATATATGTGTGCATGTATATATACATATCACATATATACATACCTTTATTTATAGCAAGTCCCTGAGATTTGTGGTAGGCATTAATTTTGGTGAGAATTATACAAACTGATACTTCAAAGTAGTGTTCCTACAAGAAGAACACTGATATCAGATTCTACAAAAATCACAATCTAGAAAACAATATTGGCAAAATGGTTGCCTGTAGTAATCTGGGAGGCAGATTATAGGGTTACTGATCTGTTAACTGTAGGTGAGAAAGAAACAGGATAATGTATGTTGATTATTACTAGCTACATTTGATAAGTTAATGAAAGAAAAACTTGAGCTTGGGAAATAACCAGTTTACAGACAGATAGGAAAGGGCACAGAGAGAGAGAGTACAGATATTTTGAGCTTCATTGGGTTAAAGAAATCAACATCTTCCAGACCCTAAATATTAAGAAATGCTGTTTTAGAAGCTTTGTGAAACAAAAGGTAGGTAAACCATCTCAGCTAAAGAAAGTAATAAAGTGACTCAGGGAAAAGAACAAGTTAAGGCTGTGGTCTTCCTAATTATTTTTCCAGATACCTTCAAGGTAGCTACTGTAATTTCAAAGAGAGGGAATGAGAGTAGAAAGAAAAGGAATCAGAACTGGGATTTTGGAAAAGTCCAAGAAAAAACTTTGGTGTGATTACCAGCACATGGAAGAAACTAAAAGCAAACAGATCGGAAGCCCACTAGGTTTGAGCGAATTTTATTGCAAAAGAAAAAAAAAAAGTGTGCCCGTTTAATAACACCTTTAATTCTTGAAGTTTAAAAATCCTTTGGACCTGCAACTTTCTATGAGTAGTTGCACACTTTGAAATTCCATGGTCCTGAGGTAAGGTTGCCACCAAAATACACACATATCATATATGACCAAAGAAAATAAGGGACAAGAAGGAACCTACTCCAGGGCAGGGCCAGGAGTCGTTGAGAACAGTGGGTCAAAGTGTTCTTTCCAGTGAGCAGAATGAAAGCATTATTAAAGGGCATCCTCAACTTCGGGGTCAGGGGCATTCTTGATGTCTCCCAGTGGGATTTTAAAAGTAGTATGGACTAATAACTGTAATGTGTCTTCCAGTCTTATTTTTCCAAAAGGAAGTGTCGTTGTAGTATATTTGTCCCTATTCCACCATTGGGTATTGAGTCCGTGAATGTCATGAACGGGGAGGGTATGGGCAGATAAGCTGTCCTTGAAGTTTCTAGATTGCTGGACAAAGAAGAGCTACATGTAAAACTTTTTTTCTTATTATTTTTAGTATTTTTTGAAACATTACCTACCTGTTATGTGATATCTATAAATATGGAACACTAGGAGCTACATATAAACTTGATGTGAAAGTTTGTACAAAAATAAGACATCTTGAACTTTGCATTGGATATGGGGACTAGTGGTGACTTGGGTTGTCTCCTTGGAAAGATGGCATCTTCTACATGTAGGAATGGCTATTACATGAATTGTGATTAGAGGGGAGGACATGGGATAGAAAATACTCTAAGTTCATGATGCCATTTTTTATTTTCCTTATTAGAAAATAAGAAGATGACATTTCTGAATATATTTACTTTTGGATGAAGATAAATAGGTCTGGCTCAAGAATTATAGGCAGAAGTTATGTAGACCTGGCCTAATAATCATCCCTTGTGAATTTCCATGCTCTCTCTTCCCTGCCTTCATGATCGAAGGCAAAGAATCATGAACTGGTAGAGTCACAAAAAGGGAGGAGCCTGGATCCCTTTAATTCATGGCTTAGAGAAAGCTGCCCAGGAAAGCTGTCTCACTTAGGAACACCATCATCAATCACTGTGTGTGGAAGAAGGAAGTGTGTATTGTGCTAAGCCTTAAAATTTGGGAGCTGTTTGTTAGAGAAGCAAGCTTTAATACCATGACTAATTTATTATATATACATATAAAAGAATCATGATTTTCCATCATGTTACTCTTGTCCTCCTTGCTTCCAGATAACCTTTTTCTTTGATCTGATTGAAAAGTTCAATCCCAGGATCTTCCTATTTTTCAGTCTCTAAACATCAACCATACTTCTCTTTCTTTGCCAAAAACCTTACAAATGTGGTCTATAACTAAAGCATTTCATTACAAGCCTCACCATGTTTATACCTTGGTTCTTCATCTGCTTTCACCACTTCAGTCTTGAGTCTTGAATAAATGTAACCTGCTGCTTTCTTTGCTTCTGCTTCTGGGCCACTTAGCCTAAACTGAAGACTTCAGCCTATGAAACGTATGCTCCCCAACCTCAGTTGGGTCCCCAGTACTGAGTATTATTTAACATTCCTCTCACTTTCTTTTACCCTGTCAATGTTTACCAATTTTCCAGATCTTTGCCAGTATTTTAAGTGAGTTATTTCTTTTCTTTTTTTTTTTAAGATTTTATTTATTTATTTGACAGACAGAGATCACAAGTAGACAGGCAGGCAGATAGAGAGAGAGGAGGAAGCAGGCTCCCTGCTGAGCAGAGAGCCCGATGTGGGGCTCTATCCCAGGACCCTGGAATCATGGCCTGAGCCGAAAGCAGAGGCTTTAAACCACTGAGCTACTCAGGCACCCCTAGTGAGTTATTTCTTAATCACTCCCCTTATTCTAAGTCAAAATCTTCTTTCATAGAAAACCCTGAGAGTGTTAAGATATTCTCAACTTCTAACACTTGCTCCTTTAAACTCAGTTTTTACTTCAATATTTTCTGTCCTCTCAGAGAAAGAGGACTCCTCTACCTTGACACTAAGTTTCCTATCTTCCCCCTGCTGTTATACTTTGTTCTAACGAAGATTGCTCTCACATTTTATATTTTTATTTTCTCTCCATTGTCTTTTTTCCTTCCAAGTTCTTTGTGGTAATATCTAGTGATGTTTTCAAATATTTCCAGCTCTCCATGCTTAGGTCAAATGATAGGAGTTCATGTTGTGGTTCTTGGTGGTTTAGTTGGGCCAGTAATGAGTTACAGACAATGAGTTACAAGCAGAAGTGAAATAAAGCATTACCTGATGAGCAATTTATGGCTAGATCTCTATCTTTTCCTGTGACCCAACAACTAGAAACCTTTGAGAAGGCACTTGCTACATTAGCCTGAGTCTCTGAGCAGCCAAAGGATAGTATGAACAAGAAAACATCCTTGTGATTCTAAGCCTCTGAAAATTTGGGGTTGCCTAGCCTTGTTAGTACAATTCTGAACAATCTTTCCTGGGACTTAAACCCTTTTCAAGCTACTACTCCATCTTTTTTGTTTTTCTCTTTCAAATTGATTGAAAAGTAATATAGACCTTTTTCTTCATTCTCATTCACTTCTCAGTTTGTTACTCTCTGCTCTTCTTCCTTACCTGTTAATTGAAACCACTTACTACGTTGTGTTGCCAGGCCCTGGAAATGCTGTTCTATACAGAATGGACCTTGAGGTCTTCATCACCTGCTTATCTAGATATGGGAGAAACTTCAAAATTCTGCCTTGAGCAAACTTTTGTGTCTGCTTTTTGGTAATCTTTAAGCCTATCTCCATGCACAGGTAGGGTAGCAGTTCCTCTGGGGATCTCAATGTTGAAAACAAAATTTAAATCCTATTAAATAACATTTAAGGGATATGAATCTTCCCAAGTCAGGAACCAGGAGCCCTAAAAGCACAGGCTTCTGTCAAAGATTCTACCTGGATTGGCTACCATTCTACTCTAATATACATCTGTCCAGCAGAAGCTCTATTTAAAGAAGACAGATGGAAAGGGTTTTTGCCAAGTTTATGTATGCATATGATATTTTATATATGTCTTAGTTCAGATTAGCAAGATGTTTTGTAACTAGATGATGTCACCTTAGCTCCCACAGAATGTTCAGTATTGGAATGGACACAAGAAAGAGCCATATTAAAAATCTTAATAATTTAGAAAACACAATCAAGAAGATAAACTAGGAGAAAACACTGTGGAAAGAATTCAGTAGAACACTGTACAGAAAAGGCAGTGAATGATATAGAGCAGAATGCTGATTATCTTCAGTTGGTGGTGAAAGTGTAGAAAGTTTAATTTTTAAATTTATGTTGCTATTATTTTATTTAAAAATGTTTTTAAATTGGTTTATGATCAAGTGTTTTTGAACACTTAGTCCTCAAGTATTACCTTGATTTTTATTGTAAATTTATTTTGAGCCATTAGTGTGGGAATTATTGAAAGCAAATTAAATGAAACATGTTTTGTAGGATCAATTTTTGTTTCAGGCAATAAATGTCATTTAGCATGGAACAAATTTGAATCAAAATGAGTAGATGTAAAAAATAAAAATCACAATGATGAATGAGGGAGGTGGGCAGGCAAATGGTAAAATCTTAGTTGCAGGAATCAGAAAAGAGAATATGACATATAATCAAAAATGAGGAATGATCTGAGAGACGTAAATTTACTGCTGATTCAATGTTCACTGCTTAGTTGCTTAGTTGTGGATGTGGAAAAGATATTTGAATTGGTTGGTATACTGGCTGTATGTTTATTCTTTTTAAAAGATTTTTATTCAAATTTGATAAATATAACAAGCATGTATAGTAGATTTTTTAAATCAAGGAATATAGCAAAAATTTAAATAAAATTAAAATACAGCATACATTAAGGATATCCTGACTGTAATATTCAGACAGTACCATATGATTATATTGCATTCTGTAATATTGGAGAAAAAGCAAGAACAAAATAAATTACTTTTTTTTTTCTCCTCACTGAAGTTAGGTGAGGCTATCCTGGATTTGAAAGTTAGTTTGTAGATAAATAGACGTGTTCTACTATTGGTTCCAATGTAGAAGCCGTAGGACATTTTTATATATGATATGCCTAGCACAGATAGAATGAGTTGATTATTGTTGGTTCTTCCTTTTAGGTTTGGAGAAGATTTGTAATTCATTGTCTCCACCCTCAAGTTTGCAAAAATGTAACTGCATTTACTTCTCTGTTAGTATTACTTATTTAGCTCTTGACCCCATTTTCCGCCCCACAGCAATATCAAATTAAATTTGCCTGTTAAAAGTAACTTGGTTACTTCCAGATTAACTAAGTCCCTTTGGAGTATATAAAATTTTTAGGTTTCTTTCCTTAATTCCTGCTTTTCCTTGCCTTTGGTGGAATCTGTGTTCAGCAGAAGCTTATGTATTATCATAGTTACTGGGCAATGCCGTGTGATTTCACATGTTCTTCCTTGAACCTTTTATTTTCATGGTCAGTGTCATAGGGACGCTTTCTGCCTAGCTTTGCCTCTGTTTCCACTGCACCCACCACTGTTATAACTTATTTTTATACTTATCAGCAAGGTCAGTTCATGGTACTTTGTCCTGAGGAGGTTGGCCATTTTTCCCTGCACCTTTCTTGCCTCACCAAGCCTCTGCATTGACATACAGTAATGACACAAGCCTCTTGAGGTGTGACTCAACCTCCAACCTATCTCCAGCTCTAGAAAGCATAGGTCCTTAGTAAAATGACATAGCCTATTCCCCCCCAGTCCACACACCCTGAGGCACATGATAACCAGCATTCTCTGCTATCTTCTGACTCCTCCACTGGGGCATGTGGGAACCCTTGGATACCCTTCATACAACATGGAACCCAGGAGAAATTTCAGGATGAAGGAGGAATAGATACTATGTCAGACTCTTTCATGACCCATCTTACCAAAATTTCTCCCCTATTTTGTCCATATCAACATGGTCTATGGCCCACTGAGGGTCTTCATACTTCCAGGGTTCCAGGCAAAGGCGGGGAGGGGCTGGCTCCTCTTCCCTATAAATTCCTACATCCATCAGGTCAGGTCCTGTATTCCAAGACCTCATATTAAAAAATTCAATATTGAATGAGAGCCAAGGATAAAACTATATCAAGGCACTATTGGTTCAGTTCCCTTTCTCCCTTCTCACATTCTCTCTATCCGCTTGCCACTTTTTCAGTCATACGTATACATGAGTCAGTATATATTGGCAGCCGGAAAACTGATCTATGCCCTATCTTACGTTCTTTTCTGATTGTTATTAACCTCATCATCCAGAGATGTGGGTTCTGTATGATGAGCCGACTGGAGTTAAACCAAGCCAAACCAAACCCTTTTTGAAATTCAAAGCAAATTTTTCTTTCTCTCAAGTGCCTAGTTATTGCAAATCAAAAATTGTTTGCCTTCGGTCGATTGTGCCTGATGTGAGTTGAAAATCCATTCAACTCAACAGATATCTTTGTTCTGCTCTCTAACCTACTCTTCCTGAAGCAATGAACACCTGTGATTAAATGGACTGGGAATGTTAGGCTCAGCAGGAACAACAGTGACTACAGAGATCAAAGCTACTGATTAATATTTCAGAAATTTCATCCAGATACAGTCATGCTGACTATTGAAAATAACCAAAAACAAACAGTAAAAAAGAACCCACTTTTTTTAAATGGGGGCTTTGCATGTTTCTAAATGTAAATTAAATAAGAGTTTGCTGTTTTTACTGGTATTTTCATCGCTTTGTTTCGAGCTTGGCGTCAATAATTTATACACATAAATATAGCAAAATTTCTTCTCTCAAAGAGCACACATACAATAATAAAAATTACATTACAATGTCAAGAAAGAACTTTCTTCTTGTCTCTATTTTCTGGACTTGATACAGCTGAGAAAATATTCTCTATATTTTTATACCCTTGGAAGTTGTGCTGGGGGAGGAAATTTCAAACTCTTCACCTGCAGATTGGGTAGCTCACTTGGTAAGAGTCAGATACATACAGGATCATAGTTATTAGGGGATGGAGTTTGATCCATAATATACGCTTTCATAGGTGAGTCACAGAAAGAAGAAAAGAATCAAATATTGCTTTGGGTTCTTATTTCCATTAGGTAAGCTGCCTACCTTCTAGAATCAGTCTGGAAGAGTCTATATAGAAGCTTGAAGATACAGGAAGGAATGGAGAATAACAGAAATGTTAAATATATGGTAAACAAAAATTAATACTAACTAATAATGCAAGAATACTGTTTTCTGAATATTAAAATAGACATAGAATTGAGATACATGACAAATATATTATAAAGTCAGGCAAAGAAAAAATAGAGTTGAAATATTCTAAAACCCTTGCATTGATAAAGCAAAAATGCATGTTATGACCTCTTGAATAATCAATAAAGTAATAATAAAATGTATATAAGTGTCATGCTAACAGAAGAAAAAAATGTTATAATAAAGTTAATCTATAAAAAAGAAGACAAGAAAAATAATTGGTACAAATACAGAGCAGTAGTAAGATGGAGTTAAACTCAACAGTATCTTAGTTGATAATTACCAAGAATAGATTACTTCAATTAAATGCACAAATTGCCAAACCAGATTAAGAATAAGCAACTATATGCTCTTAGAAAATCATGATAGGTGACTAAAGATAAGAAGTTTAAGTAAAAAACGGGAAAAAGATAACCCATGCAAACACTAGCCATAGAAAACTATTTGCTGCACTGATATTAGATGAAGGAGAATGGGTTCAGGGTCATGGCATAATAAATAAAGAACAGATTTACCAAGAAGCTATAACAATTCTAAATGCAATTGTATGCAATATATATATATAGTGTGTATATATAAAAATTTATTTTTATATATAATTTATACTTATAGAATTTATAATATACATCTTATATAAATTATGTAATTCACATAAAGTGAAAGTTCAAAGAACTGAAAGAGAAAGAAAACCATCTATAATCATTGGGGAGATTTTAAAACATATATAATGCATATTATTTTAGAATATTTGTAAAAATTGCACATATCGGGCCTTAAGAAAGTTTCAGTGGATTTCTGATGAGTTAAATCATGACATATAATCTCTGACCATAATATAAATTAAAACTGAAATCATTTAGCATAAATTCTTCACAGTAGAATTAAGCTAAAACAAACTTAAAACGTGATTAAAATCACTAAACATTTTTTTTTTTACTGAGGTCTTTGTGTTAATTCATTTCTTTTTTAAAATACACTTCTTATTTAGAATGTTTTTAGATTTATAGAATTATTTTGAAGATAGTACCAGAGTTTCTATAGACCCCATAAGCAGGTTCTTCTATTATTAACATCTTACATTAGTATAGTACATTAGTCACAATTAGTGAACCAATATTGATATATTATTAGAAACTAATGTCCATACTTTATTCAAGTGTTCCAGCTTTTTCTTAATGCCCTTTTCATTTCCAGGATTACATTCAGAATACCACATTACATTTTGGTATTCATGTCTCCTTAGGCTCCTCATGGTTGTGACAGCGTTTCAGACTTTTCTTGTTTTAGATGACTTGGACAATGTTGAGGAGGACTGGTTGCTAATTTGTAGACTGTCCCTTTATTGGCAGTTGCCTAAAATTTTTCTTGTAATTAGGCTGAGGTTATAGGTTTGGGGATGAAGACTGGAGAGGTGAATTGTCATTCTCATCACTTCGTATCAATATGAATTACCCTATTGAGGTTAGCCTTGATCACTTAGCTTGAGATAGTGTTCATCAGGTTTCTGTGCTATAAAGTTACTCTTTTTCCCTCACCTTCCCACACTGTACTTTGTAGGAGAAAAGCACTACGTGCAGCCCAAACTTAAGGAATGAAGAGCTATTCTGTCTTTTATTAAGGGTAATTACATCAGTGATTTGAAATTCTTCTGAATGGGAAATCTCTCTCTTCTCTCCATTTATTAAATTACTCAATAGTTTACATCAGTTTGGACTCAATAATTTGTTTACATCAGTATGTATGGACTGAGTCCATAGTATGGTCCGTAGTAGAGTATAGTCTACACTATAAAATATAAAGTATGTTATACTTTAGGTTAAAATACAATACTGCTTTATTTATATTATTGCTCAAGTTGTTCCAGCTTTGGAAAAATGGAAGCTCTTTCCATTGATTTCTTTGTTACTTAGACACACTCCATCATTATTTGTTGCATGTTTGTTCATTTTTAGCATTTTCTTACTTTCTGTCTCCACAAGATGCTCCAGGATCATCTTGTCTCTTTCCTACCCCAATCCCCAAGTCATCCATTTCTCCAACCAGCCCTGGCTTCTCTTTATGGGCAATAAGTAATATCAGAGACCAGTATCTGGGCACTTGGTATGCCTGGTAAGATTGGGATATTATTACTCTTAGGTCCTCCCAGTTGAAAGAACAAGGAGATACAAATGTGTGTATCTAAATATTTCAATTCGAAACTATCTGTGTCAAGCTAAACAGAACTTCATACTGATTTATCGAACTCTGAATCATTATCACAAGAATGATTTTTAAGATCTTCCCCTTGGTTTTCTCTAACCTCCCGCTGCACCACTGAAAAACCCATCTTCCACCCTCTACTGTTGACTGAATTGTTCAATTTAAGTATGGACTTATAATGTTTTCAGAATTGTTAAACAGTACCCCATAGGGTAGAAAAACTTTGTCAACTATAGTAAAATGTTTACATACTCTTCCTTTTCTTTAGACTTATAAACTCCACTCATTTCCAAAGTCACTGAGGTCAGCACTTACTCCCTCACCCTCTTCACCGAGGGTGAAGAGACAAATATACATTTGTCTACATTTACATGACTTTCTCTTATTCTGAATCCATCTTGGGATTTCGAATTTTTAAAACTTTACATGTATTAAAATTCACTCATTGTGCTATAAAGTTTTAGTTTTAGAAATGTTTGATTTATTATATTTACCATTAGAGTATGCTACAGAATGATTTCACTGCCCTAAAATATCTGCTGTACTTCACCTCTCATCCCTGAACTCCTGGGAACCACTGATCTTTTTTATTCTCTCTATATTTTTGCCTTTTAAGAAAGTCATATTATTGGAATTATATAGTAGGTAGCTTTTTTCAGGCTGGATTCTTTTACCTGTCAGTATGATTTAGGATTCATCAGTGTGTTTTTGTGGCTTCATAGCTGTATGAGCACTTACCTTATGACAAAGACAGCATTGCTGAGCAGGGGTGATAGAAAGGCCTGGCTAGTGAATGGTACTGGGTCAAAGAATTATACAGATTACAGTTCTAAAATGTTAAAGGCCAAACAGACTTCTGAAGATACAGAAAAATATTCTTACAACCTTGAATTAGAAAAAACATTCAAACAACTCACACAAAAAATTAACCATAAGGGGGAAAACTTGATGAACTAAATTAAATTGTAAAATTTCTGTCAATTAAAACATAGCATTCAGAGAGTAAAAAAAGAAGCTTACAGAGCAAACAGTGAATTTACAACTCATATATGTGATAGGATTTATATCCAAAATGAAAAAAGGACTCCTATGGATTAAAAAGGAAAAGAAAGACTTCCAATATAATGATTGATGAAGTGGTTGAACAGGCACTTCAGAAAAAGAAGACATCCAGTTATCTAATAAACATAGAAAAAAATGCTCAACCTCATTACTAGTAAGGGAAATACTGATTAAAAGAGAGATTAATGAGATACCATGTCACACTCACCATTGATGCATTTCCTAATTAAAAGAATGATGGTACCAAATATTAGTAGACACTTGGGATATCAGAACTCTCATACACTGCTGGAGAGAATGTAAATTGTTACAACTTTGAAACCCAATTTGGCTTATCTTCTGAGGTTGATCATGTAATCTGTGACCCAGTAAAGCCAATCTTGGGTATAAACTCCACAAGAAGTTTATATGCATACCAAGAGTCTTATATATGAGAATGTACCTAACTGAAATATTCTTAATAGCCAACACTATTAACACTACTTAAAACCCAAATACTAGGAGTAGAATAGGTTAAAAAACTGAATGACCCATTAATAAAACAGAATAATATGCAAGAATGAAGATGAATTAGCTGCAGCTACAAAGAGCAATCTTTACAAATTTCTTAAATATGATGTTGAAGAAGCCAGATATAAAACAAAACGTGCCTTAAACAAGACATATATCTACATTAGACACGAAGAATGTGCTCACATGGACAAAAGTCATATGAAGACGCAGTCTTCAAGCCAGGGAGAGAGACCTCAGAAGAAACTCCTTCATCTTGGATTCCTGACTTGCTGAACTATGAGAAAATAAATTTATGTTATTTAAGCCACCCAGCCCTGGCATTTTGTTTTGGAAGCCCAACCAAATTCAATACAGATTATATGTTTTATATAAATAAAATATACAATGCTAAGAATCAAACCAAACTAATCTATAGCTTTAGAAGTCAAGATAGTGGTTATTTCTTGGGAAAAGAGAGTAGTGACTTGGAAGAGGCCCAAGAAAAGTTCCTAGACAATATAGATATTCCATTTGCAATAATTCATTTTGCTCTCTGCATATTTTGTGCATTTTTGGAATACATGTCATATACTAATAGAAATATGTATATTATCTATGTCTGTCTGTCTATCTATCTATTTATCATCTAGCTATCTCATAGAAATAGCAATGTCATAAGAGTTTAAGAGCACTCATCCTGTACTTAGGGTCTATTTCAGGATTTAATACAGATTTATCTTGGAAAAATAAATCAGATCAGTAAGCTCATAATATTTTGAAAAGAGAAGTATAACTGTGTATCCGATCTTCCAGATATGCACATACATTTAAAAGCTACATTACATAGCTATTAGAGCACATCAGTGGGTGTTTTGATCAATGATACATACTTGCCGACTCTAGTGTTTAAAATATTTCATAAATCATGTGCAAGAATTACTAACTAGTAGGAATGGGTATGTGATAAAATAAATAGTACTGAAAAAGTAATCCATTATTAATAAGTAATTTATAACCCAACTTTATGCAAAATTGAAATAACTGTCAGGTAGATTTTCTTAAATAAGATAGAGTTTAAAATATTAAAATATTTCCTAAAATCTGACATGGATATTAACATAATCAGATGGCAAGGGATTTTGTAGTAGTGAATATAATGTATTGAAGAAAACTATTTGATATAGTCAAAAACATAAATTCCAAACAGCAACCCAAGTAATAGGTTTTTATATGCGTGAATGAGAAATGATAATGTTCTTAATATTTAAAGAGTTTATTCAAGAAACAGTATAGAGTAGAATTTCAGAACTCTGATTTAAGAGTAGACAAGTTTGAACTGCAGCTTAACTACGTGTTAGCCATTTTACCATGGAAAAGTTACTTGATCTCTTTAAATATTAATAGCTAATGTATAATGTAGGTATAATAAGTATCAACTTCTTAGTTTCATAAGAAAGATCAACTAAAGTAATGCAGTGTTTGGCACATTGTAAGCGCTCAGCTATTATTGATACTATCTCAGTTTTTATTATGTTATAAGTTCGTACATATTTTCACCATAATAGTAAAGACATAAATATAATATTCCATTTTTCTTGTCAAAGTGGTTTAGGTAAAGAAAGAAAAAAATATTATGTTGTATTGATGATATAGTACAAATTGCTGCAAGTTTCAAATACCTAATTTAGTCAAGAACCTGAAGAATGTTATGTTCTTCCACTGATATGACTTCTAGTGCATTTTTAAAATTAATCTGTTTCTTTCTTAGACAGCCTCTTATTTGGTTTGACTATCTTATTTGTCTCTGTGTCTATCATTTCCTTTGTTGTTTTAAAATATTCATTCTGCTTCTCTTTTTTCCTTTTATCTTGAGACCTTTTCTAGTCTGGTTTTAGTTTGCTAATTCAATGTCTGTATTTCAAATTTTCCCATTATTGCTTTTAATGTGTTATAATTTTTCTTTTTAAATACTTTTTCATCCCTTTTCATTTTATTTTTATTGCTATCATTTATGTTATCTGATTCACTTGTTTTATCAACTCACATTTATCTGATATTCCCCCCTCCCTGCCTTCCAATGTTTCTTTCTCCTTTTTTCTATAATGCAGATATAATCTAGATTGTTCTTTGGCTTTCTGTTGTAAATATTTATCCAACACTTGTCTTGCTTTGTAGTTTTAGAATAGTTTCTGTCTTTAAGTCACAGAATACCTTTTGAATCGAAATGTTGGTTTTTTTTCCTGTTTATTGATTCTTGAATTAACAGTAGTCTATCAGGTTTGATATTTGTGCCTAAGATAGTGTCAGTAGATTACTTTCCCCTACATTCCATTGCTGTCTACTTGAACATAGAGAATACCAACCTCTCATTCTCAAATCACATAATAAACTGAAGCATCCCTAAATGCACAAATGTTAAGTTCCTGGTATATTAATAAGGTAGTTTAACTTTGTTGATGTGATAAATCTGATTTTGCCTAGCCAATTCATTAATTTTGAAAAATACAATATATTTTGACTGTATAGAGTATATAAAAACTATTCAAATACACTGTTCCTGGTGCTCTGAGGGCTAATCTTCATGAACAGTTCCTTTTGTCTTTATCCTTAACAGCTCCTAATCAAACTGTTTTCCCAAAGTTTCTTAGGTCAGCCCTTCATAGAACCTGTTTCACTGAGGTTGTGTCATGTAATTTAAAAGTTTGATACAATGGCCACATCTTGCACTGCATCCCGGGATTAGTGTGTATATGCACGCATGTGTGTATTTATTTTTTATACATCAAAATTCACTTTTCGTGATGCATAGTCTTTTGGGTCATGATAAATGTATACGGTTGTGGATCCACTACCTCAGCAGCATACATAACAGTGCCATCATTCTAAAAATTCCCATGTTTGTCCTCTTCACAGTCAACTTCCCTACCCTATCAATCCCTGGCAACTGCTTTCCATTTTGTAGTTTCTTTCCTCTCTTTCTTTCTTCCTTTCTGTAGCATGCAATCTAAAAGGGATCATGCAATCTGTGACCTTTTGGATCCAGATTCTTTTACCTAGCAAAATGCATTTAAGATATATCCATGTTGGATGAATCAATAGCTCATTCTTTTTTATCAATGAATAGTATTGCATTCTGTGCATGTACCACAAGTACTTTATGTATTCCTCTTTTGAAAGACATCTTATTGCTTCTAGTTGTTAGTGGTTATGAATTAATGTGCTGTAAACTTTCATGGACAGGTTTTTGTATGAACATAAATTTTTAATTAATTTGGAGGAATATTTAGGTTTACAATTGCTCTATTGTATAAGTCTATGCGCAACTTAAAAATAAAAACAATAAAACCTTGCCAACCCATTTTCGAAAGTGTTTATACAATTTTGCATTCCATTGCTACTGAACGGAAATTCCTTTCATTCGACATCCTTGTCTACATTAGGTATTGTTGGTTTTTTGGATATTTCCGATAGGTGTATAGCTGTACCTCATAATGATTTTTAATTTGTATTTTGTTATTATTATTTGTTGATTGTCTTTTCATGTGTTTATTTGTCATCATATAGCTTCTTTGGCAAAGTATCTTTTAGATTTTTGCCTTTTTAAAAAAAGTTTATTTATTTACTTTATAGAGAGAGAGAGAGAGAGCGAGAATGAGCACAGAAGCAGGAGGGGCAGAGGGAGAGGGAGAAAGAATCTGAAGCAGACTCCTCACTGAGCCTGGAGCCTGACGTAGGGCACAGTCTCACAACCCTGAGATCATGACTTGGGCCTGAACAAAGAGTTGGATGTTCCACTGACTGTGTCAACCAGGTGCCCCTTCTGCCTTTTTTTTTTTTTCTTTTTAATTTCGGTATTTGTTTTTCTAGATTTGTTTTCATTTGACCTTCTAATATTCTAACATCCCCAAGGCAATGAGAAAGATCCATGTAGATATGTCTGGATCACATTACTCCCATTCTTTTTTTTTTTTTTTTTTTTTTAGATTTTTTATTTATTTATTTGACAGACAGAGATCACAAGTAGGCAGGCAGAGAGGCAGGCAGAGAGAGAGGAAGGATGAAGGGAAGCAGGCTCCCCACTGAGCAGAGAGCCCGATGTGGGGCTCGATCCCAGGACCCTGAGATCATGACCTGAGCCAAAGGCAGAGGCTTTAACCCACTGAGCCACCCAGGTGCCCCACATTACTCCCATTCTTAAATCCCATTCACAATGTCCCCATTCTACTAAGTATAAAATACAAAAGTAGGAACATTCTTGCTTTCTTCTTCAACACCTCATGTGCTATTTCTACCTCACTATACTCTTACCACACTTGCTTTGAATTCTTCAAATACTTAGTCTTTCCCAATTCAAAGACTTGGAATATATTTATCCCTTGGAAACAACTACTCTTCCTTCATATTTTACATTTCAGTTTAAATATCACTGCTTCTGAGAAAGTTTCTGTAATCACACAAAATAAAAAAGATACACACACACACACACACACACGTACTTTCATTGATCATACTACCTTTATTTATTTATTTTTAAAATTTGTAATATTTGTCCTATCAACTAAGCTTCAGGAAGTGAGCTCTAGGAAGTCAGGAACTTATCGTTGTATGTCCTTCAAGAAGCCAAGCAAACAATCAATGAATACTTCGTACACAAATGAATTAACTTAATGAAATGGTAACAAGAAGGTGATACGAATGTTGAAAAGTATGCATATGGATAGGTATTTGAATTTGATCTTGATAATGTATAAATATGCACATCTCTCCTATAATAATTTGAGTCTCCTTGAAGTCCAAAATATTCTTCTTTAGTAGGCAAAAGTTATCAAGGCAATCAAGGTGATTTGTAATGTATGCCTTCTGCTTCAAGAAAACCCCAGTAAAAATGATTTATCTTAGTGGTTCTGACCTGATTAGCTATTGTAGCAGTCAAAAAAAAATTCTTCATGGGTTACAGTTTCTATTGTAAGTTAGAACATTGTAGGAAAGTCTCATATCTTTTTTATTTGAGATATAATTGACATATGACATTATATTAGCTTCAGGAGCACAAATAATGACTTGATATTTGTATACACTGCAAGACAATCACCATATTAAGTCTAGTTTCCCCTGTCACCATATAAAGTTAATATGTAGTATAATATTATTGACTATATTCACCAAGCTATACATTAGATCCTTATGATTTATTTATTTTATGACTGGAATTTTATACCTATTGACTCCCTTCTCCCATTTTGCCTACACACCCAACACCATTCCTCTGACAACTACTAATCTGTTATCTGCACCTTTGAGTTTTGTTTTGTTGGTTGGTTTTTTTTTTTTTTTTTTGGTTTTACATATAAATAAAATCATACAGTATTTGTCTTTTTCTCTCCAACTTATTTCATTTAGCATAACATCCTCAAAGTTCATCCATGTTGTTGCAAATGGCAAGATTTCATTCTTTTTTTTTATGGCTGAATAAATATTCCATTGTATGTATATATATTACACCTTCTCTATTCATTCATCAATCAATGGACACTTAGATGGCTATCATATCTTGGCTATTACAAAGAATGTTGCAACAAACATAGGTGTACTATATCTTTTTGAATTAGTGTTTTTATTTCCTTTGGATAAATACACAGAAGTGGACTTACTGGATCACATGGTAGTTCTATTTTTAGTTTTGGGGGGAACCTCCATACTGGTCTATGTAGTGGCTGCACCAATTTACATTTCAACCAATAATGCATAAAAATTCCCTTTCTTCATGTTCTTACCAGCAACACTTGTTTTATTGTTTGCTTGTTTTATTTTCTTGTCTTTTTGATACTAGTCATTGTGGCAGGAATGAAATGGTATCTCACTGTGATTTTTATTTGCATTTCTCTGATGATTAGTGGTGTTGAACATCTTTTTTATGTGTCAAAAGAGATCCGTATGTCTTAGGAAAAATCTATTGAGATCCTAATCTTTGCCCGTTTGGATTGTTGTTGTTGTTACTAAGTTGTATAATTTCTTCATATATTTTGGATATTAATTCCCTATTGAATATATGATTTGCAAATATATTCTCCCATTCAGTAGGTTGCTTTTTACTTTTTTTTGATGGTTTCACATTATATTAGTTTTTGAGGACTGATTTTAACCAGCTGCAACCGCAAGTTCCATTGTGCATGTGCTCCCATTCCAAGAAGCAAAAGCCTGACCTGATGTTGAGGTCTCAGCCTTGCTATACTCATATTTAGAGTGATTAAAAAATATGAGCATCTAAACAACATTTTTTGAGGATCATGATCAAAATAAAAATAAATTTATCATGGTAAAAATTCATGGTCAAAAATATACAGCTTTAAGATTACTTTACTTGTTTTCTTACAGGTTTTTATAACCATGAATCTCTTTTGTATAATCAGTAACTTCAAGCACTTAATTTCATCCTGTCACTAACACTAGATCTCAGCAAACCTCCATCCAGCAAACCTTCCACAAATAAGTTGAATTTACTAACACATAAGTCTATTAAAATGCTCTTTTCTTTTACTTTTTATAAAGAATAAAAGCATGAATTTAAAATACGGGGTGGAATCCTGAAATAAATGTTTGAATTTGACTGTCACATTTGACACTTGACTGTATAGACTACTCTCAAACAACACAAAATTAATGATAATAATACGGAAACATGACAGTGATGTGTAATGCTTTAATTTATGTTTACCCTGCAAATAAAAAATTTCAGCTTCATTTGACCATGTCAAAACTAAGTTCAAAAGTGGAATCATAATGTGTTAAAGAAATCACTCAAAATAAGAAAAAAAACCCAGAAATATTCTTTAGTCTTGCGTAAATAATATATATTTAAACAGAAAGAACTATTTTACTGAACTTGCACTTTCCAAACCAAACATACAGACTCTATTCCTACTTCTGTCTTTCTGTTATTAGTTGGTATGTCCTAGGAAGATTGTCTTTCCCATATTTTTCCAGTCACATCAGCAGTGCTTTCTTATTGGTCTCCTGTGCTACTGCAATACTCTTGTACATTATTTGACTACATTTTGGCATTATTTTACAAAATGCACTCTATGATTGCTTGCCTTTGAAATGTATGGTTGATAAAAAGAAGATCAGTTGTTAAAAATTGTGTAAGGTGCTGCATACATTCTCCCTTTCCTGTAAATGTGTGATCCACTATAGCATATTAACATCTATGAGATCTTCCTGCTGGGCTCCCAAATCTGTTGTCTTTGTTTTACTTTGCTCCAGAAATTACTAGTAAAGAGGAAACAGGTAAATATAAGGAGAAAGTTGCAGTGGAGAAGTAAATAGCTGTTGACTCTCTTAATTCCTCCAGCTGGCACATCTAGGTCATTGGTCTGGGCAGTCCATATGGATTGAAGCATTTGCCGGGTCAGAGGAGCCAGAACAGCAAACTCGCTACGTGTTATATCCCCAAACTTATCAGTACCCAGAGGCAACTTACGCCATCCTATAAGGCAATGATACTGCTTCTCAGCAAGGCACATCTCAATGTTCTAATGGTTTGATTCTATACCTTGAGCATCCTGCTGTGTCAGCACAAGACACATCTCCATTTATCTACTTCCTCAAAACAGGGCCAAGAGTTTTCCATTTTTATTTCCTTAGGGGATTTTATTACACATTGCCTATTAGAGCTCTAAAGTAAAGCAATCTATCTAATTTTGTTTAATCCAGAGTTCCCAAACAGATCTGACTAGAGAACCCTTTCTTTCCAACTTACAACTAGTGTCTGGTGTAAATATCGTGTGGGGAATTACTTAGCTACAATGAACTCTCCCTGCATTTGTGTGCCCACAGAAATCCTATTAAGAATAATGGATTCCAAGAGCTGAGACATTTGTGTGATTTCTGTGAGCTCAAACCACAAAATTGCAGCTGGATTTTTTATGGTGCATATTTTAATAAGAACACTACATAGCACAACAGATACTAATACAAAGCTAAATATCTAAGGCAGAATGTGGCTTTTCGTAGCAGCCTCCTATATCTCTTCCTTAAGGAACTTTTAACAATATTTAACCAGTGGGTTTAACTAAGAAGAGAGTTCCAATACAATTCCAGATCTTTCTCTGAACATTTCATTCAGTTTTGTGTTGGAATCCTCCTTTCTCTTCCCCCTCCACTTCCTGTTCCCCTCCCCCTTCTCCTTCTCCTCCTCCTCCCCCTCTTCCCTCTCCCCCCTTCTCCTCCTTACCAATCAATCTTTGCTGAATTTTTTAGCATTTTACTTGTATTACTTGTATTTACATTTTACTTGTATTACTTGTATTTGTTTAGTTATTTGTAAAAGTATTAAGACCACCTATTCCCCACACTGCCTGCTTTTCTTTTCTTCCCTCTTTGCTTCATGAACTGATTTCAGTAAGTTGGTATGTATTCCCCTATAACTTTATACTTAAATAATTATATCCCTATATATACACCTATATGTACTTTGTTTTAAATAAATGGATTACATATTATAAATGCCTGAAATATTTCTTAGCTTATCATTGAAATTCAATAGATATAATTAAGCATGGTTTGCATGTCCTAGTATTGTGGAGTATTATGTAATGATAATACTTATGACTAGTGGGAATATAGAGGAAAATATACACTGTAGAATAAAATGGGAATTGATACAGTTATTTTGGAGATCTTGTATCCATTAAAAAGATAAATGTATTGGGACGCATGGGTGGCTCAGTCGGTTCAGCTGATGCCTAACGCTCAGGTCATGATCCCGGAGTCCTGGGATCGAGTTCCACATCCGGGCTCCTTGCTCAGTAGGGAGCCCGCTTCTTTCTCTGACTTTGCCGGCTTGTGTGCACTCTCTCTCTCTCTCTGATGAGTAAATAAATAAATAAAATCTTAAAAAAAATAAATGTATTAAGGAGGGCACGTATTGCATGGAACACTGGGTGTGGTGCATAAAAAATGATTCTTGGAACACTGACAAAAATAAAATTAAGATGTTAAAAAAGATAAATGTGCAGTGCTTTATACATATATATGTATATATATGAATTCTACAATATAATTTGTGAGGATGACACAAAAACTATTAATTAGGGGCACCTGGGTGGCTCAGTGAGTTAAAGCCTCTGCCTTCAGCTCAGGTCATGATTCCAGGATCCTGGGATCGAGCCCCACATCGGGCTCTCTGTTCAGCAGGGAGCCTGCTTCCCCCTCTCTCTCTTCCTGCCTCTCTGCCTACTTGTTATCTCTGTCTCTAAAATAAATAAAAATAAAATATTTTAAAAAACTAGTAATAAAATGTATATTAATGATTATTTTTTTAAGATGGTGGTGCAATAGTGTTTTAACTTGATGTTACCTTTCTCTTGACTCTATCCTTAAGTCTACTTTTAAAAGAAACCTTTCTGACTTAACATGTTGCTAAAAAAAAAAAAGAAAGAAAGAAAGAAAGAAGCCCACATATATCTTCTCTAACTTTCCACTAAAATTGATAGAAGGGCATCATGTCAAGAGGCAGTTGAATATGTAAGTTTAGAACTCAGAAATCCAGGGGTGAATATTCAAAATTAGGACATTTCTAGGGTCATGGTAACATTCTGGTTTAGGGTTAGAGTTACCTAGTTGTGTTTTTATTTTAATTTGGGGGAGCTGCACATTTATGGCTTATGTGCTTTTCTCCATGTATGTCAATTCCAATAAAATTTAAATTAATACAAAAATTTTCCTACTTGTTAAGTTTGGCTTCCCACAGTATACCAGCTTTAAAAAACATAACAGACTGTACATTGTCTGTCTCTTCTTTTTTATCTTCTAATTATAAACATGCTCCTAATTGGCAACCATTTTGGGAGGAGAGAGGGGAAATTTAGATCTAGATCAAGGTTTCTCAACCTCAGCTTTATTACCTTTTTTTTTTTCCTGAATAATTCTTCATTGTGGGAGGTTATCCCGTGCATTGTAGACTATTTAACAGCAGCCCCGTTGCATCCAGCAGGATGCCAGTAGCATTCTCCCAGTTACAGTAATGAAAAATATATCCAGACATTGTCAAAAGTCCCCTGGCAAGGAGCACTGCCCCCTGGTTGAGACTAACTGGTTGAGGCAAACTAGATATGACAAAGAAAGTCTGCGCAGAATCCCAAGTGATGAAATTAGATCATTATCAAGATTAAAACTAGGAAGGGAAGCCTGCTGAAAATGGGTCATTGAAGAGAATTAGATCAAATTTCAGAAAACTTAACAAACTTCCATGAGTAGAATTTATACTCAGGGTTTATAATAGCATCAATGTCCTCAGTCACAAAACCAATATCTGAAATCCCAAGAGAGGACTAAATTGTCATGCAGCGTTCCTTTGATAAAAGAAACACCCATAAACTCCCTATTAGGATAACTGATTGCATTTATTTCTAACATCTAGCAATGCATACTCTTTAATCTCAGAAAATAATATTTGTTTTTCCTTTTATTTCTTTTTTTCTTCTTATTGTATTATGTTAGTCACCATACAATACATCATTAGTTTTTGATGTAGTGTTCCAAGATTCATTGTTTATGCACCACATCCAGTTTTCCATGTAATACATGCCCTCCTTAATACCCACCACCAGGCTCACCCGTCCCCCACCCTCTCCCCTCTAAAACCCTCAGTTTGTTTCTCAGAGTCCACAGTCTCTCATGCTTTCTCCCCCTCCTCCAATTCCACCCTCCTTCACTTTACCTTTCCTTCTCCTAATAATTTGTTTTTCTAACTTCATCTGCATTTGGTCAGTTTTAGCTTTCTTGGATATTATGAAATGTACTCATGGTTTTGAGGAGCAGTATTTCATGCACATGATCAAGTTACCCTTTATAATTAAGTAAGCGCTTAGGTGAACAGTTCTTGGTTCAGCATACTAATATTTTATACCAGCTACTATGGTGAATGGTGTAGCACCTAATTATTTCTTATTTCCTGTAGCATCTTTAATGAAAAATGTCATCCATCAGCTACTGTACAAAGTTTCGATCTAAATGGTTGGATTAACCAGGGTGACCCTGGAAAGTAAGGAAATGAATGCATCAGTGAGGGTGTAGCTACTGGCAATTTAAGATTTTTATAGCTTGTATAGTTAAAATTCCCCCCATATTATTATGAACTGTTGTGTTTTAAGGATTAAGTGTTTTCATCGGAGATGTCTCCTTTTGTGTGAAATGCCTTCAGAAGACAAACTATGCATAATGCAAAACCTTGTGAATGAGGTATTTACTATTACACATGAGCAGCAGACTGCCGCTTAAACTTACAGAGTAACAGCGGAGCAACACACCCACAGATGCAGACAGGATTAAATTTATTGTGCTCCTTCAGGGGTGAGAGACATACTTAGAACATTTTATATGTAATATGGCTTGAATTAATAGATGCTTTTAATTAGCCTAGCTTTCAGAAAAACTGAGAGAACATCAAATCCCTATTTGGGCACAAAGAATGTTTAAGCAAATGCACTGTCAAAACAATACTACCATGTTTTTACTAGAGATATTATTATGCTGTATCTCAATTAGAACTTTTATCTTATGGATATTAAAAAGCTTGCAGCAGTGTTTTCCAAGCTGCACAAGGAATCATCCTATTGAACACATGTTTTGGGAAATCAAGCCACGCTTAGGCTTAGCATATCCTCCCCATTCTCTATTTTTCTTTGCCTTCCCCACTGTAGTAATTTTACACCTACATTGAGGACATTTTGCCCGGATGTAATGTTCCTGAGTTTTCTGTTTTGCTGTTGAAAGTGTAGGGAAAAAATGTATAGGAAAATATCAGTTGACAAAATATTTCCATCAGCCTGATGTAGATTTACTAGTCCTCATTAAGAGATCGTCTCTATTCAGACTCTCTGGATTTATCGTGTGTATACGTACAGGGTTTTAGGAATTCCAAGGGTTTCTGAGAGCTTTAGCTCTTCCTGTGACTGGATGATCATCGGTGTGTGAAGTGTCGGACACGATCAGAGCACAGGGGAAATATTTCAGCATCTCGGTCAGGTGCCAGGAGAAGTTCCAGATCTTGAATAAATTTTCCCTGCGTAAACAGAATGTCCAAGGCAAATTCAATCCCAGTTCTGTTTTGTACTCTCCATGGCTACAAGTGGAGATAGGGGATTTTAGGGGAACAGTCTTTTTTTTTTTTCAATGGTTTGTAAGATTTACCGGTCTTTTGTGGTCATAGATACTTTGCTGTGGTAATGAGAATAACCTCCAGACCAAAGCTGGCCCTGAGGTCTTTAGGTTTCTGAAATGCTATACTAAATTGAATTTATTTTATGAATAATTATGTGCAGCTGGCTCTGCTCCCTGCCTGGATCAAGTATTGGATGACAATAGGAAGCCTGGCTGGGATTTGGAATTAGTAGTGGTTTTAGGCTAGGAGCCCTGGTAAAGAATGAGATTGGTTTAGAGAAGGATAGAGGAGAAATACTGACAGACAGTTTTGTAACACGTGTCTTTATGTTTATAGACAGCTGATTTTGCTCACAATTGATGACGTTATTCTTACCATAGATTGTAGAATCATAAGACCTGTTTTCTAATCATGGATCTTTCCTTACTGGCATTTTTCCATTTGGTAATTTTCTTAATCTCTCAAATGCTCTATTTTCTTTTTCTTTTTAGAATTTAATTATTTATTCATTGGGGAGGTAGTGGGAAGGAGCAGAGGAAGAAGGGGAGAATATCCAGAAGGAGCCCAACACAGGGCTGCATCTCACAACCCTGAGATCAAGACCTGAGCCTAAGCCAAGGGTCAGTCGCGCAACTGAGTAAGCCACCGAGGCACACAGCTCTATTTTCTTATTTATAATAGGATGTAGTGATTCTATTTTAACGAGGGATATCATAAGCATTAAGCACCTTTAAGATGACTAAATGGTTAGCAAGGAATTCCAGTTGAACACTGGGTTCATTCTCTGTGGATAACACAGAGGACAATGGATCTGTAGAAAAAAAAAATTAATATATCAGGCTGTGAAATTCTGAGGATAAGAACTACATCTAATATCACTTTGCATAACATTCAACGCAGTGTGGAGTATATAGTGAATACCACACGTGTTGAATCAATTGAATGATGTAGATCCAATTGTAAGAAGAGAGAGAAAGCGGGCAGCGTACTGTTACACCCAGTTATCTGCTATGCAACGGCATTTATGAGACTGGACTCGTCGGTTCCAAAATTTTCTCATCATCATAAGTGTGAGTTATTAGTTCACTGACCACAGTATTCTTTTCTTGCCATTCTTTTAGACTCAAAACATATCAATATACCATTTTAGATAATTTGAGGAATAAAAAAAATATTATAAGTAGGTAGTGGAGAATCTATTACCACGGTACTATGTTAACATTAAGAAATCCCTGCCAGAGATATAGTTTAGTACTTATGAAAACATACCCTAAACACTAAAAAAAGTTATCCATTGCCACTGATAGTTCTTTATACACTTACAGAAGATGTTTCTCTATTTTCCCCTCCCAATGAGATTATTATGTTGGACTTTGATGTGCAGTATAAAAACTGTGCTTGTAAAAGGTGACAGTAGAATAGATAATTCATAAAACTTGTTTCTGCTTATTTAGATAGATTTTTCTGTATACATCTCTTTTTTAAATTTCAGCTTCATTGTAGTTTTTATTTATTGGCTTGTAAGATCTTTGAACTGTTAGCAAAGTATTACTGTAATATTGACATATTACTAATAAAGGAATTTTATTTCCTAGAGAAAGTAACCATTTCAGCTTCATTTTTTAATTAATAAAAACTGTAATATGGTTTTTCCATTTAATATTTCAAATAATTCTTAAAGGATAGGTCCCCTAAAAAACAAAAAAATTCCTCCCACTTAGACTTGAAGAATTACATAGTATATGTGCCATGATGAGTGCTGTGAATTGTATGACTGATGAGTCACAGACCCCCGAAACAAATAATACAAATTATAATATAATAAAACATATTATAAATATGATAACATATAAATAATACAATATAAAACATATATAATATAATAAAGCAAATTATATATTAATAAAATTTTTTAAAAAAGAATAGCATAGTATAAATTTAACACTAGTTTATTTCTTTTATTTCTAAAGAATATGTTTAGCTTTATATTTAGCCTCCCAGAAATTAGGATAATTTATCTGAACTGTCTGGGCCTATATATGTGTGTGTGTGTACATATATTTTTAAAGATGTTTTATTTATTGAGAGAGAGAGAGAGAATGAGCAGGGGGAGGGCAGGGGAGAGGCAGACTCCTTGCTGAGCAGGGATCCCGATATGGAGCTTTATCCCAAGACCCTGGGAACATGACCTGAGCTGAAGGCAGGTACTTAACTGACTGAGCCTTCCAGGTGCCCCAAATATCCCCTTTTTCTTATATGTAGATTCCTAAAGATTGAGATGACAGAATCATTTCAGTAATGGCCAGATAGAGGCAAAGAATCTGGGAGAACATACTTCCAACAAAATAAGACAAAGAAGGATATTCAGGGTAAAACACTTTATTTTAATAACACTTTATTATTCATTTGTTTATTTTTAAGAATTTCATCATCTTTAGACTTAAGGAGTGTGGATACAGACTACACCAGGCCCAGGGTTTTGAGTCTGTTGGGAGTAGACACAGCTATGGCAAACACAGGGAAATGGTGAGAGGGGAGGGGACACATAGTAGGCCTTTAACTTGGCAGGGATGGTGGAAAATTGATGATCATGGTTGGAAATGAGGAACAGCAAGAAGAAAGTTGTCTAAGATGGGGTCTGGGCAGACCCAGAGGGGCAGCCCCCTTCCCCTGGGGCTCATAGTTGAGAGGGAAGGAAAATGAGGCCCTCCTCTCAGTGCTAAGGACTAGGCTCTTGGCTCAGGTTCCTTCTGCCCTACTCTCATCCATGGAGGAGATAGGGTCCTTGCCCCCTGGCTCCTTTCAAGAACCCAGAGGCTTTTCCCCATTGAGCCTCTGGAAGAAGCTTTTGCTGAACTCAGCTCATAAGAGCTGATCATGATGACGCAAGAGGCAGGGGTGCCCCTGAAGATCCTTGTCCTGAGAAGGAGGCCTGGTGAGTTCCCCCGACATCCCTCAGCTGGATCCTCTGTAGTGGCAACAGTCAGGTGGAGTGGGTAAGGGAGGGGTGTCACTCACAGCCTCCAGAGCTCTCAGTGTGACCTGGCCTTGAGTCTCCACCCCGGGGAAGGGTGGTAGAGTCTGCACAGCTTCCAACTGCCGCCATCCCTGAGATGCCACCAGCCACAAAGCTGATGCCCATGGGTGCTTGGTCCTTTGGCCTGAGCCCACTCAGTCAGCTCTTCACCAGCTCATAGTTGAACCAGTACAGAGCAGAAAAGGGTGCATCCTGAAGGGCAGTGGGGTCCCAGCCCAGCCACACTGATCACCAGGTGCCCTGGGTCACGGCCATCTAGACAAGAGCATCAGCCACGGTGTAACATGTGCAGAGCTAGCAGCTTTGTCCACACTAGCTCCAGGGAGCTTGTCACTGTCACGGTGCCCATGCTAGCCAGTGCCCCCACCACCCTGTGTGCGAAGAGGTCAAAAGCCGGGTCAACCAAAAAGGAAGGCCTTGGGTTGGGTTGGTTGTAGGCAGGGAAGTACGAGGCAGAGGTTGGCAGAGTCACAACCAGGTGGCTGGGAGGCTGCTCCACAGGGTCCTGGTGACTTCATGTCTCATCATCTTCACCACGGCAGCCATGGTGCCAGAGAAGGGAGCATGTCCTGAAACTAGGTGGCACAGCAGGCACTGTTTGGGAACAGGAACTGGGGCTCCAGGGCACCACTGCAGTAGAAGTGGTACTTCCTCTTGGCCTAGCAGAGGCTCCAGAGTCTGCAAGAGGGCATTGACTTATTGGCCACCTAGGGACACCAAGACTACAAGCATACCTTCACCACACCCAGGGGTGTCATGAAGAGGGAGGTGACCACAACCCCAATGTTTGAGGCCACCATTCACTGGAGGGGCTACTGTCCCCAGGGTCCTGGTCAAGTTTCTTATAGCTTCAATGCTGGCTGTAGGCTGGTGCTCATGCAGCAAGGTGCCCATGGTGGCTCCTCAGCCAGTGCATTGTCCACATGCCCTCCACTCTCTTTTAATACTCTCTGTATTTTAGATAATTATTATCTCTGAAATAAGAATTTACCTGGGGCTTGCAACCATCAGAAAACAATGCCAGATGGAGAGCTATAACTAACAAATTGGTTTTAATTATGATGTCTATGCAAGCAGTGTCCAAATGGGAAAATTTCATTTCAGTGGGATTCTATTGAGTCAGATTCCAGAGTCAAGCTTCCTCACCTACTTGCAGAAATTTCCTAGAGACTGAGATATACATTGGAACCTTTCCCTCTTTGCAAATCGTTACCTCTCCCAATACTTCCAAGTAATCTTTCATTCTACTTTCCAGAAAAAAAATTGAAGCTATCATTTTCTACTCATCACTACAAAACTATAAAGCTACCCAAATCTTACCCACCATTAGATGTTTCACTTTATACATACAGTACTTTTTTCTCCTATGTAAAGATAATCTTTCTAATGTGCTTTAGACATATTTCCTCCAGATCCCTGCCAAATATCAGTGGCCTCTCAATTTTCCTTTTCTCCAATACATTCTTTTGTTGCTGAAACATTAAATCTCATTTCCCCCATAACAGCCAAACTTAAACAAACAAACAAACAAACAAACAAACAAAAACTCTTCTAATTTTTTTTTTTTTCCTATTTCACTTGCTTTTCAATCTGAGGAAGATTTCTTCTACTACTACTCCTGAATTAGTTCTCCCTAAGGTTAGCAAGCCTCTCTATGTTGCTAAATTCAAAGGACTGATTTCAAAATTGGCCTAACTTAATTCTCAGTGATTTTTAGTATCCCATTGTGCTGTGCTTTATTCCTACTTGTCTGGTAGTTCTTTGCCAACCCAACTTGGTAGTTCATTTTTCTCTAACTGGTAATTAAATATTAAAAACAAAAGTTTGCTAAGGCTTTCCTTGGTCCATATTCTCCAAACTTAATCAAACCTTTGGTTTCAGTCACCATTTCAAGGACTTCCAACTTTTTATATACAGTTCAGACCTCTGTTCCGAACTCTATAGATTTAACTCTTAATTCCATATCTTCACTTGGATTTTTCCCTTATTTTTCCTTTAGTCCCCATATACAAATCATCACCAAGTAGTACATATTTTATTTTCCCACATCACTGCTATGATGGTCCAAGTATGGACAGACACAATTAATTATTTGTAAGGAATAAATTCTTAACTAATTTCACTGCATCCATTTTCATCTCCTCATATTCGGTCTTAGAGGTTATCACCATAACAGTCTTTAAAAATCTCAAAATTGATTTTATTCTCTATCGCACAATTAAAACCTTCCAGAAACTGTCATTGCTCTTTGGATAAAGAATAAATATCTTAAATAAGCCTGTGTTTCAAGCATAGTCTCCATGACATGCCTGGACTCTGCATATCTCTCCATCTTCTTCTCGTACCAACCTCCAACTTTTTCTCTGAAGTTGAGATGTACTGGCCTCCATTCACTTCCTCAGATTCCTGCACAGGGTTTTTGCACGAGTTGTACACTCTGCCCAGAAAGTTCTTCTTTCAACTGCCTCACTTCACGTATTTTAGCTCAAGTCTACTTCTTTATAAAATTGTTTCCTAACCTCTTACTATAGTTATTCTCATTTTTAATATTTTTAATTAAGGCATTTATTTTTCCAATTTTATTGAGGTATAATTATCAAATAAAATTGTATGTATTTAAGGTATATAACATGATGGTTTGATATCAGTATACATTATAAAATGATTACCATAATCAAGCTAATTAACACATCCATCACCTCACATAGTTGACATTTTTTGTGTGTGGTTAAGAACATTTAAGATCTACTCTCTTAGCAAATTTCAAGTAAGCAGTATTATTAACTAAGTCACAGTGCTGTTCATTAGATCTTCAGATCTTACTCATAACTGAAAGTTTGTACATTTTGACTAACATCTCCCTATTTTCCCCACCTCCCAACCCCTAGCAACCACCATCTACCCTCTGCTTATGTGAATTTGACTTTAGATTCCACATGTGAAATTATACAATATTTTGCTTTCTGTGTTTGGTTTATTTAGTGTAATGTCCTTGAAGTTCATCCATGTTGTTGTGAATAACAAGATTTACTTTGTTTTCGTATGGCTGAATAATTTTCCATTATATATGTATATGACATATTTTCTTTGTCCATTCATCTCTTGATGGACACATAGGTTGTTTCTATGTCTTGGCTATTTTGAAAAATATTGGCTGCAATGAACATAGAAGTACATATATCTCTTTAAGATATTAATTTCATATCTTTTGATATATACCAGAAGTGGGATTGATAGATCATGTGGTAGTTGTATTTTTAATTTTTTGAGGAAACCCCATTTTCCAAAATGGTGTACCAATTTATATTCCTAACACAGGGTACAAGAATTCCCTTTTCTCCACACCCTCACTGACACTTGTTGTCTCTGGTCTTTTTGATAATAGCCATCCTAACAAATGTGAGATGCTATCCCCCAGTTTTAATTTGCATTTCCCTGATGGTTAGTGATGTTGAGCATCTTTTTATATACATACTGGTCATCTGTAAGTCTTTTTTGGAAAAATGTCTAATATTTTTTTCTTAAAATCATGTTGTTTTTCTTCTATTATCTCCATTTGTAAGTATACTTTTTCTCATATCTGTGAAAACTTGCATTTCTGCAACACTGCATCCTCACTAGTGTTTTTAAAAAACTTTATTGAGGTATAGTTGATACTCAAAATTGTATACATTTAATGTATATATCTTGATGACTTTGGGTATATGCATAATCCTTAATACCATTGCCACAATAAAGATATTTATATATCTATCACCTTTCCTTATGTTCTTTTGTGTATGTGTTTTTGGATTTATTTGTTTGTTGAAAAAAATCACTTAGCATGAGCTCTGTCTTCATGTATTTTAAAGTGCACAATATATTACTCTTAAGTACAGGTACTCTGTTGTACAGCAGATCACTTCCAGTGCATTTCCAGAACTTCCAGTGCATTAAGCATCAATACCACATGACTCAGGAATTCTCTTCTTAGGTATATATCCCAAAGAATTAAAAGCTGGTGTGCAAACAAAAACAGGTACATGAATGGCTGTCACAGGATGATTCATAATAACTGAATGGTAGAAATAACCCACATGTCATCAACTGCTAAATGGGTAAATAAAATGTGGTACACCCATGCAATGTGAAATTATTTCAGTCATTAAAATAAATGAAATACAAATAAATGCTACAAATTGGATCAAAATTGAAAGTGTGCTGATTGAAAAAAGCCATAATAGATAAATTCATAGAAATAAAAAGCAGATTAGTATCAGGGCTTGGAAGAGGAAGGGATTGAGAGTGACTGCTTAATGGGAATGGACTTTCCTTGTAATGTGATGAAAATATTCTGGAACTAGCTAGTAGTGATACTTCCCCACCATAATGAATATATTAAATACCATGGAACTGTATACTTTAGAATGATAAAATTGTTAAATTTTTATATGTATTTTAATTATATAAACACACACACTGGGATGCCTTGGGTGGCTCAGTGGGTTAAAGCCTCTGCCTTCAGCTCAGGTCATGATCCTGGGGTCCTGGGATAGAACCCCACATCGGGCTCTCTGTTCAGAGGGGAGCCTGCTTCCTCCTCTCTTTCTCTCTGCCTGCCTCCCTGCCTACCTGTGATCTCTGTCTCTCAAATAAGTAAATAAAATCTTTAAAAAAAAGAATCATAAATTAATTGACTATGTCATGGAGGGTTTTTAAATTACCAGATATTTATTGAATCCAAGGCTGTACTCTAGGATCGAGGGTAAAATGGAACAAAATCAGCATTGACCCTTCATTCTTGTGGAACTTACACTCAAGGAAATAATGAGTCAAATTACTACAGAAATAAAAGTATTATAATAATCTAATTAATATGTGTTGTTTGAATTAGACACATTGAAAATACCCAATAAAATAATAAATGCCAAGTTATTATTATTGTTTTTAATTTTCATACTTACAATAACATTTCCACAGAGTGGATATGTTATTGTAGCCATCTTGAAAATCTGTACAGTGAGTCACAGGGATTGACACCTGACATTTATGGCTCATTCAGTGGAAGCCATCAGCATCTCTGAGATTTTTTTTTTAAGATTTTATTTATTTATTTGACAGAGAGATCACAAGCAGGCAGAGAGGCAGGCAGAGAGAGAGGAGGAAGCAGGCTCCCTGCTGAGCAGAGAGCCCGATGCGGGGCTCCATCCCAGGACTCCGAGATCATGACCTGAGCCGAAGGCAGCGGCTTAACCCACTGAGCCACCCAGGCGCCCCTCTGAGATTTTTAATATGTATTCATGTAGGTAGGTGTTAAAGCACATTCATACATGTACAGTACACACACACATGCACACATATAGAATAATATTGCTGCAAACACTCAGAATTCTTTTTTGTTATGACTGAAAACAGCTTATTCTAGTGCATATTTTCAATCAACTCACTTTTCTTGTGTTTATTTTCTGTATTTAATTTTTTTTTGGGGGGCTTATAGACAACAGAAACTTTTTCAAAGACCTAGAAGCTGGGAGTCTTATGAATTTCAGAACAATCTGAAATCTTTATGCTCTTTTCAAACATAATATCAACTCCCATGCCTTGGTATGTTGTTGGATTCTCTGAAACCACAATTCCATGCACTGTATTTGAATTAAATCTCTTGCAGGTATCCGGCTACTTCAGATTCTAACCCATGTAGAGTTCCTTGGTGGTAAGTCTTTTATCTTGGAATCACAAAGAGAAACAAATTCAAACCAATTTTACATTTAAACACACGATTACATAGTAGACACTACATAAAAGCAATAAACATTTGAATTCTAAAAATAGATTGATTTATTATTAGTAAATGGCAGAACCTCATGAGCCCAAACATTATTCTTCCTATTGCCCCTTATTTGGCATGGTACAATGAACTTGCACTGCTGGCAGAACAGGAGCTCCTGATTCATTCCAATCAGCTAACTATACATTCTCACAGTGCAATAATCACCAATTCCTTTCTTTTGTGCTATGCTGGTAGCATTTCTAAACACTTACATATATTCATTGATCTCATGACATTTGTATTGGATAGACACTATTGTTATTCATAATTTACTGGGAATAATAAGGTCCAGAAAAATTAAGTAACTTTCTAAAAGTCACATGGTTAATTAGTATCAGAGATGAGATTTGAATAAAACAATCTGTTTCCTGAATTCAGTCTCTTCCTCTACTTCAAGCGAAGCTAGTTGTTTAGTCTGCTGGGACTGCTCTAGCAAATTACAATAGACTGAGTGAATTAAACAACAAACTTATTTCTTCCAGTTCTGGAAACTCTGAAGTCCAAAGTTAAGATACCAGCATATTTGGTTCTTGGTGAGAATTCTCTTTCCAGTTTGTGGGTGGATAGCCATCTTCTTGTAGCCTCACATGGTGGACACACAGAGAGAGAAGCAAACTCTCTCCTGTTTCTTCCTATAAGGTCACTAATCCTATCCTGTGGTCTCCACACTCATGACCTAATTACCTAATTACCCAAAGGCCCCATATGCAAATACCATCACACTGGGGAATGAGGTTTTAACATACGAGTTTTGTGGGGCTACAAACATGAAGTCCGTTACACTAATGTTTCTTGAATTTTTCACATTACGACTCACCTTGAGAAGGTCTGAATCTAGGATCTGCCAGGAGGTGGTATTTCCCATCTGTGGAGAATGGCAGCTTAAAAAAAAAATGAAGCCAGTGTGGAGAAAGAAAGCATGCTGAGAGAAAGAGTACTGGCAGTATTAGGGATGTGTTATGATTGCTCTGGAGACCACTTACATGCTAGCATTTTTCTGTGCTTTGGGTGGTCACTACTTTTTCTTTCTGGCAATCGAAATGGGTTTTCTAAAGCACTCATCTAAAACAGTGTTTTATTAGTAGCAAGTAGACTTGTTGGCCACTAAAATAGATAAAAAGGTGTTCAGAGATAAGGTCAGAGAGGCAACAGGAATAGGGGCAGGTGTCACAGGACTTCGTACACCATTGGATAACTTTCCCTTATATTCACAGTGAAGTTGGGAGCCATTTCAGATTTTTGAGGAGAGATGTGGTCTCATCTCTGTTTTGGAAGAATCACTTATAGTGCTAAGTTATGTATCAGAATAAAGGAAAGAAGAAGGGAGACCAGTCGGAGGCCTTTGCAATGAATCAGGTGAGAGGTGTTGTGCATGGCCGAGTGTAGTTCCAGTGGAGAGAATGAAATGTAAGGTGGAACCAGGGGGGTTTCTTCATGGCTTTAGAAGTAGGGTGTAAGAGAAACTGACAGTCTAGAATGACCCCCAAAGATTTAAGTTTGAGTAGCCAAAATTTTGCAGTCACCAGCAAGTGAAATGAAGAAGATTGTGTAAGAAGTTATTAGAGGGAAGATCAGGATTTTAAGAATACATGAGCAGAAAGAGTGGTCAATAGTATCAAACACTATACAGTTAATCTGTAAAATAAAGGCTGAAAAAATTCCAGATTTATTTGATTATTAATGCTGAATTTGTGAGAGCTGATGCACTGCACTGTTACATAAAATACCAGATCATAAAATTGGAAATAACGAATGATAGGTAAGGATAGGGATCTAGTGGTGAAAATCAACATTTTCAAGAAATATACTTCTAAAGAAATGGAGATAAAATTCTAGGCAGAGAAGGACAGATGATTGAAGAGGATACTTAAACATAATTTTATAGAAATGGAAAAAATAATTTCTTACATATTTCAAAATATACTTCATTACAGCATATTTACATTTCTTATGTGTGTGCAATGCATATGGCTATAATTTAATGGAGAAATGTAAAATATTTCCCCGCTTTTCAGAATATTTATCTCGGGATGAGTTAAATCAGGAGCAATTTTCAGTGAACATGACTTTTTCACCTTAACAAATTATAAAGGAAGTATACTTTCCTGGGTACTCTCCAATATGATTAAACTAATGAAATGTAATATCTGTGAGAATATCTACTTTCCGCCACCTATTACTTTGTGTTTCCTGAAACTTTGGCTCTCCTCAAAAGTGTTTGTAATCAGCTGGTGACAGACTATGTTTTTAAAAATTAATAACAGTCTATTAGTGACACAGTTCTTTGTCTTAGTTATGTTGTATTACCTCACTTTCATTAAGGTGATCATTTTTTCCCAAATGATGGAAGAATAATTCGTGCTAACTCTTTCTTAAAGTTCCTTGTGGTGAATGTGACATTTTAAAACTCACTATTGTTATTTTTAAACCAGGAACCTAAAAACTGTTACTGTTTCCCCTGTGCCATAGAGATTGATGGCTGAACAAAACAGCTGTTTTCTCCTTTTTCCTGAGGCAAAGAATCTCAGTGTTTTTAGAGGGAGACACAACTGTTCAAAGTGAGTCTTTTATTTCCCGAACGTCTTTGTTCCAAGTGATTGACATACGACTAATTTGGGGTCAAAGGCATGAATAGAAACACAGGCATACCTTGATTTATTGAGCTTTGCAGTTATTGTTTTTTTTTTTTTTAAACAAATTGAAGGTTTATGGAAACCCTGCATTGACCAAGTCTATTGGCATCATTCTTCCAATAGCATTTGCTCACTTTGTGTCTTTGTGGCTCATTTTGGTAATTGTTATAGTATTTCAAACTTTTTTTCATTATTATTATATCTGTTAGGGTAATCTGTGATTAGTGATCTTTGATATTACTGTTGTCATTGTTTTGAGGCACCATGAAGCACACCAATACACAACAGCAAATGTGATTGATAAATGTGTGTGTCTGGACTGCTACATCCACCAGCCATTCCCCCATCCCTCCTTCTTTCCTCAGATCTCCCTATTGTCCAAGACACAACAATATTAAAATTAGTTAATAATCCTATGATGGGCTCTAAGTGTTCAAGTAAAAGAATCATACATCTCTCACTTTAAATCAAAAGCTAGAAATGGTTAAGCTTAGTGAAGGAGGCATGCCTAAAGTTGAGAGAAACAGAAAGCTAGAGACCTCTTGCACCAAAAAGTTGGCCAAGTTGTGAATGCAAAAGCAAGTTCTTGAAGGAAGTCAAAAGTGCTACTCTTGTATTCAGAAGATCTAGCTAAGGTAATTCATAAAGGTGGTTGTGCTAAACAACAGATTTTCAATATAGACAAAACAGTCTTCTATTGGAAGAAGATGTCATCTAGGACTTTCCTAGCTAGAGAGGAGAAGTCAATGTCTGGCTTCAAAGCCTCAAAGGCTAGACTGACTCTCTTATTAAGGACTAATGCAGATGGAGACTTTAAATTAAAACCAGTGCTTGCTTACCATTCTGAAAATCAAAGGGCCCTTAAGAATTATACAAAATCTACTCTTTTTGGCTCAATAAATGAACACGAAAGCCTGGAAGACATCAGTCAGTCTACACAGCATGGTTCACTAAATATTTTAAGCCCACCACTGAGAACTACTGCTCAGAAAAGGAAGATTGCTTCCAAAATATTACCACTCATTGACAATACATCTGGTCACCAAGAGCTCTGATGCAGATGTGCAGTGAGATTAATATTGTTTTCATGCCTGCTAATGCAATATCAATTCTGCATCCCATGAGTCAAGGACTAATTTCAACTTTTAAGTCTTACTATTTAAGAAAATTTTGTAAAGCTGTAGCTGCCATAGACAGTGATTCCTCTGATGGATCTGGACAAAGTAAATTAAGAGCCTTCAGGAAAGGATTCACTATTCTAGGGGCCATTAAAAACACTTGTGATTCATTAGAGGAGTTCAAAATATCAACATGAACAAAAATTTGGAAAAAAAAATTGATTCCAGTCCTCATGGATGACTTCTGGGGGTTTAAGAGTTCAATGGAGGAAGAAAATGCAGATGTGGTGGAAACAGCAAGAGAAGTAGAATTAGAGTGAAAGTGTGTATGTGAGGGAGAAACAGGGGGATAGGTAGAGAGAAAATCTCAAACAAAGTTCCCGCTGAGTGGGGAGTGTGAAAGTGGGCTCCATCCCAAGGCCTGAGATCATGATCTCAGCAGAAACCAAGAGTTGGATGCTTAAACCGACTGAGCCACCCAAGAGCCCCAAGAGAAGCGGAATTAGAAGTGGAGCCTGTATATGAGATTGAATTGTTGCAGTCTCAGGAAAAAAATCTCAAGTTGCTTTTATGCGTGAGCAAAGAAAATGGCTTCTTGAAGTGGAATCTACTCCTGATGAAGATGCTGTGAAGATTGTCAAAATGACAGCAAAGGATTTCGAATATTATATAAATTTAGTTGATAAAGCAGCAGTGGGGTTTGAGAAGATTGACTTTTGAAAGTTCTGTGGGGAAAATGCCGTAAAACAGCTTTGTATGCTACAAAGAACTCTTTTGTGAAAGGAAGAGTCAATCCATGTGGCAAACATCATAATTGTCTTATTTTAAGAAATTGCCACAGCCACCCCAGCCTTCAGCAACTACCACCCCGATCAGTTAGCAGCTTTCCACAAAGAGGCAACAAACTCTACCAGCCAAAAGATTATGTTTGACTTGCTGGAAGCTCAGATAGTGCTTAGCATTTTTAGCAGTAAAGCATTTTTAATTAGGTTATGTATGTTGTTTTAGACTTAAGGCCTTTGCGCGCTTAATACACTACAGTATAGTGTAAATATAACTTTTATATTCATTGGGGAACCGAAAAACTCATTTGGCTCCCTTTATTGTGATACTTGCCTTATTGCAGTTGTCTGGAACTGAAACCACACTATCTCCAAGGTATGGCTGTAGTCTTGTGGCGGTTTCTTGGACATTTATTTAAATAACATCTGCCTCATACCCTCTTTCCTTTCTCTTTATTTCTTATTACTTTTTATTACAATAGGGTGTTATTACTATTAAAATAGGGTGTTATTATTACAGTTTTAGCCATTTTCATGTGCCCAAGGACAAGCCTACCGTAGGAATGGGAGATAATTACCTAGAGTGAGCTGTATCCCTGAGGACTTTGGGGAGCAGAACTAACACAGCACCTCTGAACTTTTTGCCTCTAAATTTTTGTATGAGATAGAAATCAAGTTTTTGTTTATTTAAAGCTATTATTTGTGGTCATTGTAATTTATGACTGCATCTTAAATAATATACTGTGATTCTCATGAAATTTTGTAATGCTGAAGTGTAGACTAATACAACTTTAAAGTAACTCATAATTACTATCCTATTTTTATCATCCATTTAATAGCCATATTTTAATACTTCCTTAAAAAATTTAAGTGTTAAATATGCTGAGAAAAATGTGCAATCACTAAGGGAATTTAGCTGTGTAACCTGTACCCACATAAAGAAATAGAACATAAACAGTGGGGCAAAAGATCCTATATAAGCCCTAGGCTTTCACCATTTGAAGACAAATACTATATTGACCTCCAAAAGTATCTGTGGGTTTTGCCTCCTTTTGAAATGCAGATATTTAGAATCATTCTATAGACAGTCTTCCTTTTTGCAGGAAGGTCTGGCCTCCTTCACGTAATATTACATTTATAAGATTCGTGTGTTTTCATATAACAATTGTTTAATTTATACTCTTTTCATTGTGTAAAAAAATACACACATATATATACATATACATATGTATATATATAGTTAATGTAGAGGTGTGCCACCTAGATCTCTCAAGGAAGGGCTTGCTGCCTGGCTGCTGGAAATATGGTCAGAAGACATCCTTCAGTTCTCCACATTTTCAGGGTCTACGTAAGTTGCAGAGGGCCACTTTTTACCGAGCTCATATCTTTCTCCAGGGGAGCTTGCATCTGCTGAGAGTCAGGATCTAAAACCTGGTCATTTGGTTCCCATAATGGACAGTCTGATGGACAATATTCCCTCCGGATCTCCACCCCCCCAGAGATTACTGACATTATGTCAGACCTACATCACAGTTTAGTTCTTCTTCCCAATCATGCTTCATTCCTTTCCCCTTAACAGATGTTCATTCCTAATAAACATCTTGTCCATGTCTGTTTCCTAACCAGTGACAGCTGAAACCAAGAAAACAGGAGGTAAGATAGTGTTTTAGCACAAGATCACTAATGTTCAATTGACAATGAAGACTCCCTTACTGATGACAGGCAGAGCACAGACAACCCCAGCTATAAAGTCATGGTCCAATTATTGAAACATTCGCCAGTAGTGACCTGGGAGAATGTCACCGGTGAAAGAAAAATGAATCAGGTATTGAAGGAAGAGCCTAACAATAAGAAAAACAGACCAAATAGCTATTGCTGATTATCACTGGTGCTCTAGAACAATGGTTTTTAATTAAGGACAAGTTTGCTCCTGCCCTCTGCTCCCTGCCTCACATAATGATGATCATGAAGTGAATCCTATCAGAATCATCATTTCATATAGTTGAGGGCCTTATATATATGTCATTGTAAAATGGAAGTTGTTTACCTGGGATCAATCCCAAATAAGAATAGAGGGCCCAAGCAAGCAGCATGAGCAGATAACCAAGAATCCCATGGCACATACCAAGTCTGCATCAGTGCCCCTCCCTCTACTTACAATGTAGGCATGTGTGGAGTGTCTTGCAACTAGCTAAATGAGGAGAAAAAAAAAATGAACACGTTTTAGTTGACAGGTGGTTGGCTTGAAAACTGATAGTGATTGTAGTACAACCTCATTCTGAAGTAGCCATGAAAGAGATTATAGAAGACTAAATCTGCCATGGAAAGATCTTCAGACTGTGCCCCTGCCATCCAACTTGTGTGGAAGAAGAAGTGTCCCAAGATTAGAAAATATATAGACTCATGGGCAGTATTAAATGAGATAGAGGGCTAGTCAGAAACTTAGAAAAAAATAAAATTAAAAAATTAAAAGTGGAGAAATAGGAAGTGTGGAATAAAAACACATAAATAGACATAGGAAAATGGGAACAAAAAATGAAGAGGGGCACCGGGGAGCAGCAGTGTCCTGGGATCTGACCCCACATCAGGCTCCCTACTCAGCAGGGAGTCTGCTTCTCCCTCCCCCTGTTCTACTGCTCTCGCTTGTTCCCTTTCTCTTCTCTCTCTCTTATTTATTTATAAATAAATAAAATCTTTAAAATTAAAAAAAAAGAATGAAGAATCTATAGAGCATATGTATGTCTACCATGATGCACAAATCATGCAGCAAGCACTAAATAATGATGTAGACCAAAAAAATGCCAGTTGACCAGCCAGTCTTTGCCATCAACTACTCCAATGTTGGAACAAGGGGTACACAATGAAAGTAGCCATGATGGCGGAGATGGAAGCTATGCATAGGTTCCATGACACGGACTTTCACTTTCCATGGCTGACTTATTTACCGCCGTTGCCAAATGTCCAACCTTCCAGGAACAGAGACTAGCAATGAGTTATAAATGTGTTACTATTCCTTAAGGGGACAAACTGGCTAGTTGGTTGTAGATTGGCCATTTGGATCCTTCCACCTTGGAAGAGTCAGCAGTTTATTGCCATAGAAATAGACATGGATTTTGAGCAGAGATTTGCCTTTTCTCCTTGCATGCCCACAACCAGCACTACTATTCAAGGTGATTTGAAGCAGTTGAGCCACACATGGGATTCTACATATTTCTTTATATTAAGGGGCACTTATTTTAGCAAAATTGATACAGGATTGGGTCCCATGATAGTCCAATTGATCAGTTTCTCTCATTATAATTAGTGTATTTTGAGTACTATTTAAGAAATTCTGTGTATCCCAAGTCATGAAGATATTCTCCTAGGTATTTACTAAAAGCTTTATTGTTTTATATTTCCTACTTAGATCTATAATACATCTGGAATTGACTTTCTGTGAATGGTATGAAGTAAGGGCAATTTTCCCCCCATATGGATATTCAATTGACTCAACACCATTTACTGAAAAGTTCATCCCTTCCTTTCTACACCACTTTGTCACCTTTGTTTCAAATACAAATCTGAATATGTTTTGCAATTCTGTTTTTCTCCATGGTTTGATAACACAATCCTGTGCCAATACACACTGTCTTCCTTCTTACAGTTTTATTAAGTTTAGGTGACTAATAGTGTAAGTTATCCAGCCTCTTTAGTTCATCGTGACCCTTCTGGCTCCTTTGCATCTGCCCAGAAATTGTACCTTGGGTTTCTTAATTTCTACACAGAATACAAAACTGAGTAAGAAATTATTCTGATTTCATTAAATATATAGGTCAGTTTGGGGAGAATTAACTTTTATGACATCCAGTCTTACAATCCATCAACATTTATTAAGTCCTCTTAATTTCTTAATTCTTTAACAAATTAAAAATTTATCCATGGTAATAATTCCCATTTGCGTATCACCTGAGCTTTCCACTTCCATTGCAATTTGCAGTTCACCACTTAGGAATTGACTAAAACTTTTCTAATCAAGCTCACCAATGTATTTGTATTTGGAGGGGACTTTTGCTTCTTCTTTTGCTTAGCTACAGGTATTTGATACTACTTCTTGACTACTACTTCCATTATGAAAATTTTATTCCTTTGGCTTCTAGTCCATGATCTTTTCCTGCATTTCTTCCTACTGGTAGGGATGCTCTTTTTTTAAGTTTTCCTTTCCAGTTCTTTGCCATCTTTTAAATGTCACTATAATGCAGGTTTCTATCTTAAATCTGTTCTTTTTGCAATTTATATACACTGCTGAGTGTTCAGTGTTCAACCCATTCAATTTGTTTGAATTATAAATGAGATGCAGATTGTTACCAGTTTTTAAAATATCCAGTTCAAAACTCTTCCTAGGTATTAGACAATATATCAAACTGTTTATGAATAGATGTCTCAAGGGATAGCAAGATCAATGTATCCAGAATGAAACTTATAATCTAATTTCCCAGCCTAAGCCTCCTCATATGTTTCCTATTTTAGTTAATGACATCTCACTCATCCCATTTGCAGGAATATTAACACAATCATGACAAATTTCTCTTTTTAAACTCAAAAATTCAATGAATAACCTGATAATTTTTCTTTTAATTCTTTGGCACTACTACTACTACTACTACACACACACACACACACACACACACACACACACACATATATATATATATATATATATATATATATATATATATACATATATATATATAAAGAATTTGAGAAGCACTCCAAACAGGATTTCCTGTCTCCAGCCTTGATCATGTTGACATGTTGATATGGAAGATTATGTTGACTAACTGTGTTCATTGGGAGAGTTTACCTCACACCAGGATCTAAACACTTAGAATTCTATATTAGAAAGCTATGTATTAAGATAATTTAGAGTGCCTATCTAAGATCAAAACCAAAAATGATTGATTATCAAATACTCAAAATGAAAAGTTAACTCAAAGATAGTGTTGAAAGATTGCTGAAGCTAAATGGATAATGGAATTAAGAAGGTTAAAATAGGCATTAGAATTTGGGGTTTCAAGATCCCTGGAGAGAGAAATTGAGACCTGAAGCCTATGTGATGCAGAGAACCTGGACTGAACTTCTATGGTACAGATAAAACCCAAAGTAATGTCTTTTTCATGAAGTAGGAATTTTAAAATATGGCCCTGAAGCCTGATATATATTGAGATCTGGAATAGGACTAGATTCACCTGTGACTATTTGGTAATATTAAATTTGGATCACTTATGGACATAGAACAAAATGCCTATTGTTCAAGATATTGACATGAGAATAGACATAAAACCAGTGAAATCCATTAGTTTTCCATTAAAGATGGAAAACACAAAAGGGCTCTGCTGAATAGTATTTACAACACAGACATTCAAAAATTCTTCAGACTATCGCAGTCTGCACTCTGAACAACACACACTTCAGGTGAAATCACCGTTAAGAAAACAAACAAATAAAAAACATAGTATGAAAGAATGGAAAATCATTGAGTTGAGAAAGTCAGAGTATTTAAGCAAATTTATATATGAGATCTAGAGATAATAATCTAAGAGAGTTTGGAAATATTTTTAAAATAATGAGCAGAGGGGAACACAGATAACAGGATTGAATGCACAAGTGGCCAATTATGTGAAGAAAACAAATGGAGTTCTAGGAATAGAAAGTATCACTATTGCAATAAGTGTACTCAATGGATAGGTTAAGTAGTACATTAAATAAAGGAAGTGATTTTGTTAATGACAAAATATCTCTGAGGAAGTTATCCAGAAATCTGCACAATGAAGTAAAGCGATAGAAAAAAAAAGAGTGGGAAGGAATTTAGGGGTTACAGAAGCAAACAACAGAAAGTATGGAGGGAAAATACCATTCCAATTCATGATGGTTGAATATTTTTTGAAATTGAAAAAATATTTTTAATTTGAAATATGTGTTCAAATTTTGAAGAATCACATGTAATCCTGAATAGGATACATTTAAAAAGAAATCTCTATGTGGACACATGACAGTTACACTTTTTAAAGAAAAAAAATCTTAAAAGCACCCAAAGAAATAGACTGTTTACCTAAAGTGTAAGGCAAATAGAGTTATAGCCAACTTCTCATGAGTAACAACACACCCTAGAAGATAATGGGATAATATCTTCACAGTGCTCGTAAACAGTTATTAATCTGGACATATTTTATACAGAAATAATCTATCAGTGCTTCAAGAGTCAGGGTGAAATAATGACATTACCAATTATGCAAAAACAGAACAAAATTGTTATTTGCAGAAAAAAATGGCAAACTGAATCAAGATTAAATGTGAATAGATTTAAAGGCTGGCAGAATTAATGGATAAAGCAAGTAACAGATTTGATCAGGAAAAAGGGCAAAAACATGGTAATGTTGGGAAATCTAAATATGCACACACAGAAATTTTAAAAGAGCATTAATTCTAGGACTTTAACATCAAGGTAAAAACAACATAAACCTAGAAAAATGGAGGACAGGAGTTCAGAACCAATGTATCACAATACCATTCCAGATTCTGAAGGAGGATAAGTGTCTTTGCTATCTTTGCCAATTTGAAATGTACACACTGTGGAACTTCTTTTAGGTTCACAATTAGCTGCTTTGCGGAGTCTCCTATCTAGACTTTAACATGTACTGGGCTTTGTTTGTTTCACAACTTCAGCTGGTCAATTCTTAAACATTCCTTAGGTTTCAGTTTAAATGTCTTCTCCTCTTAAAAATGTTCCTTAATGATTCAGGCCCTCTTGGGGTTAATCTGAACCTTACATGTTCTATAGTTTTGTGAAATGATGATGGTTCTAATTGATTGCCTCTTCTACGAATCCTAGAACCCTCCTAGGGAAGTGTTTGTGTCTATCATTTTCACTACTTATTCTGTGTATCTCACAAAGTGAATGGCATATGACAGATGCTCAAAATGTTTGTTATTAAATGAACACATGAGTAATCTAATCACATAAAATCAAGAAGTGATCTTCAAAGGTCCTTTTAGAACTAAAATTCATAATTTTATAAATCCATGTATTAATTTTTGATTATGAAATGAATGAAATATATATTGAAAATATACAATGAAAATATACAAGTCTTAAAGTATAACTGAAGTTGTTTGTTTGTTGTTGTTGTTGTTTTAAATTCTGAGGTCAGTATTAGATATAGGAGATTCATGTGTTTGGAAATCAGTCCAGAAACTGGAAGAGCCATTTTTTTTAATCTGTTCGCATTAAATTTTAAATATATAATGTTCTTCTTTCCTTCCTATTCTTTCCACAGTCCACAGATTTGAAAATTAAGAGATGTCACACATGCTGAATGATGAATGAAAATATCCATGGCTCTGGAAGAGAAAAACTTGTTCTTTTTTTGTCAACATATCTGCTTTGTTCCTTTCACTCTATTTGGCATGCTGAGCCTTACATCCCATGGTAGAAGTAAGATGACTTAGCTACATGAATAGTAGTTAACTACAACCAAATTCCCCATAAAGGTCATGCATAATGACTGTATATATATATATATATATATATATATATTTTTAAGATTTTATTTATTCATTTGACAGAGAGAGATCACAAGTAGACAGAGAGGCAGGCAGAGAGAGAGGAAGAAGCAGGCTTCTGAGCAGAGAGCCCGATGCGGGGCTCGATCCCAGGACCCTGAGATCATGACCTGAGCCGAAGGCAAGCGGCTTAACCCGCTGAGCCACCCAGGCGCCCCTGTATATATTTTTATATAACACTCTGGGAGGCTAAAAATCTTGTATAACAGTCTAACCATAAATTCACATTACATATTGCCCAGATAATATTAATAACATATTTGACCAACAATTATTAATTATTTTAACTATTGTTTATGGGTCAATGAGTTTTCTCAAACATTTTATTCCCTAGATTGTTTAAGGAATTTCTGGAGAAGAATTCATATCACTCAAAAAAAAAATTATACTCCATGAGAAACTGGTTGGGGCAGAAGGCAAACGCCAGCAATCCAGGGATGGAGTTTAGTTTATGTCAATGAAAAGAAGTAGCCTCATATGAGTGTCATGGAGCAGTGAATTTCAGGAGATATTAAAAGATTAAATGTACAGGATCTGGTTAACCAAGAATTGTGGTGTACATAGTAATTCTGAGGTTTCTGTCAAGGAACACATCAATGTCCTTATGCTCCTTAAAGCGGTGGGGAGGTTGAGTTTGAAAAATGTGGGGAAATTTTTATCCCACTTCCATATCAAGTTTTGCACAGCATCTGTCTCAAACGTTTTACTGTCTTAAAATTGCCTGACACCCTGTCTTGGAATATGACCTCAAAGACATTTTACTGTTAAGTGTAATTCCTTATCACTTGAACTCATTCCATTTTTTTCTTCCCGTTCTTTATAAGGTTCCTCAGCCTCATGATTCATTCCTGACTCCTCCATTTCTTTCATACCTCACATCAAAACTTTTCAGCAAATTCTGTGAGATTAGAATGAAGAAATATCCAGAATCTAACCACGTCTGATCATCTCCATGGCTACCATCTAGGTCCAAGCCACAATCTTCTCTCACCAGCATTATCGTAATAGACTCCTAATGGCCCTCCCTGCCTCTCTCTTTGACCTCTTAAAATCTCTTCTCCACACAGCAGATAAAGTAATCCTTTTCATAACTCATCTGCTCAGAACTCTAGCAGTTACTCATTTCACTCAGGATTAAACCCAAAAATACTAAAATGGCCAGTCACATCTTCCATGAACTAGACCCTCATTACCACTTGGACCTCACGCTCCACTACTCTCTCCCTTGCTCATTCTAGGCTATCTCACTGCCTGCCTTGCTTCCGCTTTAACACATTAGCTCATTCCCACCATAGGGCCTTTTTACTGGCCATTTCCTCTGCCTAGAATTCTTTTCCCTCAGATTTTTACATGGTTAACCTCCATCTTCATTCAGGTCCCTGTTCAATTTTTGTTTTGTTTTGTTTTTTTTTTTTAGTACACCTTTCCCCTATTTAGAATTAGATCGCCATCCCATATAATATCCCCATAACACTGACCACTTCTTTCCTTCTCCCTTTTCTCCTCCTTCCCTCTCTCTCTTTCTTTCTTTCACTTGTTCTTCCCTTCCTTCCTTCCTTCTCCACTTGATTGAATGGTTACTTTGAATAATTGGATGTCAGTTTTTGCCAACTAGAATGTAAGCCCCAAAGGCAGAGTTTTGGCTGTTGTAATCACTGCTAGTCTCCAAGAGTCTAGATATAGTGACACCTATTGGCACACGCTAAATAAATTTTGATTTAAGGAATGAATTATCTCTTTCTTTCTTTACTAGAGGGTGGAGTAATGCCTCTCCAAGGCTAACATTGTTGTCTGTGCTATAGATTTTTTTCAATATATGCCCATTAAATACTCTTTTTTTTTCCTTCAGTCTTTACCTTTGATTACCTCATGAACATACGCAGATTTTCCCCAGTCCAAGGAAAGCCTACAGTTCTGAACCTCCTTATCCAACTATCATATGTTCTGGCACAGTAATTTGCATTTGGCACTTTTATCATGTCTTCCCATTCCCATTTCATTTCTTTGTAATCTTGTTTCTGTTTCTGGACTCTCCTTAAATTATGTAAATGGCTGTCATTATTAGCTTATCTTTTTTTTACCAATTCATTGATACATTTTCAGTCCCCAGATTTTTTGATCTCAGGATATCCTGAGCTACAGATCATTCTGTTCTTTGGGAAACTTCTCTGATTAATGAAACAGGTAGGAATTAGTTGAATTATATGTGGTCAGATTTAGTCTCACTTCCAGTCCTTTTCCTTTGGAAGCAGGAAGAGTTCTCAGGGCGTCCTTTCTAATTAGGAAATGCTCCTGTAGCTTCCCCAGGGAAATGAAAATGAGGCTAACAGCCTGAGGTGAAAGGAAATACTAGTAATGTTCTATAATATAATTGTCTAGTTAATATTTATTGAAAATATACCACAACATGGAAAGTTCAAGAAAAGGAAAGTGGGCTTTCTCTTCTTAAATTAGTATTTAATTTATTAAAGCCATTTCTTATAACCTCAAGGATAGTATAAAAGGAATAGAAATGACAGTTTTTAAGGACAGGAAATACATGTGGATATAACAGGAACTAGGTTTGCAAAGACAAACCTATAAAACCTTTTGCAGTAAAGGTACAAGATTCTGTACAAGCAAATGATAGGATGAAAATGTGAGTGATCATGAAAAATGTTTGTAGGAAGTTTATAGAGTTTTGATTTCATATTGTTAAGTTTTTAAAGTAAGCCTTTGATACACTAATGTTATTGCCATTCTGATGAACCTTAACTTCAGAAAGGTTATGGGATTCATAAAGTCATTGAGCTTATGAATCTTATTCCTTTTACTCCAGAGCTCAAGCTTCTTCTATAGGTCTGTTTATGTGGTTATGAATGTTTCCATTCCCAGAGCTTCCATTTTCTATGAGGAGAGATTTACACTAATGCGTTGACTCTCAAAGTGCAGTCTAGGGACCATGAAGATTTGAGACCCTTTCATAGGATCCAGAAGATCAAAACTATTTTGACAATATTAAGCTGTTATTTGCCTTTTTTCGTGCTTATTCTCTTATGAATATACAATAGAGATTTCCAGAGCCTATCTGACAATGCAACTGATATTGCAACAGACTGAATGCAGAAGCAGATGTAGGGATCCAGCTGTCTACTACGCAAGACATTAAAAAGATATGGGAAAATATAAAACAATGCCACTTACAACACCGTTTTTTAACTATAGGTATTTTTCATAAAATGTTATTTTAACATTTAATAGGTTTGCTGCTATTTTAAATAATTAATACTATTTTAGGTATTTTTTGGCTTAAATTTCCTATATACTATCAATGGATTTAAAAATTTAAATAAAAGCTCTTTAGAGTATCTGGCAATTTTAAGAGTCTAAAAGATCTCTGAGACTGAGTTTGAGAACCCTGCACTTGGGCAATAATTCTAGTAACACTTCCTGCTCCTTATTCAAACTTGCCCATGAAGTTATGGATTAGTAGGTTACATCTATTGTACTGTGTATTGACTCCTCCTTATCATCTCCTGTGCCTTACTTATTAATTGGCTGAACTTAAGAAACAGGCAGAGGGAGGTTACCTTTTGAAATAGATGTAGTTAGGAGACCAGAAGGTTGTGAATTCATTTCTTTTTAGCCTTAAATATTAGAAGAACTACTCTTCTCAGGGCATCATTTTCTTTATAAAATGAAAATGCTTGGGTGAACTATTTTCTAGCTGTATATTCTATAATCTTTTATTTTATATTAAAGCCATTTATATGATAATTATATTATACCAAAACATGAAGTTTCCTGTCCTCCTTCATCCAAAGTTTTATTTCTCTTGGGTATACTTAGAAGGAAAAGATGTACCTGCCTTTAGCAATTGTACCTCTGGATATAAACTCTGAAACACCAAGAAGTTTTAATGTGAAAAAATAGTTTGTCAAACATTAACGTAAATTAATAGTAGCTTTAAAAAATAATCTAGTGATTTATTTGAAGATAATTATTTGCTTAATGAAGGGAAAAATCATTGTGATGTTCTTTGCCTTTGATCAATACTTGCGATTTGAAGAACATTACTGGTGAATTATGTTGACCTAAGAATCACTTTCATAATACAAGTTTGATATTCTGTGCAAAAATCTGTTGAAAATTATGGGAAAATAATCTTAGAATTTTAAATCTATGCTTTGAAAAATACTTGTCTTGAAGAATTTCAAAGGAAAATTCGAAAGCTATCTGCCTAGATTGTAATTCTTGTAAATCAACCTAAACAAACGTGAAATTTTACAGAAAAATTAACCTGAGGATTCATTTCCAGATATTTTCTGTGAATGATTTTTTCTATATGATCAGGAATCAGGAAAAGCTATTCTGAGATTAATCTCATGTGAATATTTTTAAACTATGGGAAATGTATTAACCATTTATTGAACAGAAATCCATATTAGTGTTCAAAATACTTGGCTGACATTTGTGATTTCAGTGGTAAAGATGATTATGTTTGTTCCAATTCGACCTTTATTGAACCCATGGTAAGTACTTGGCAGTATGATAGGTAACCACATACCCAAAAGGTGTCAAAATAGTACTTTGAAACTTCTTAAATAAATCAAAATTAGCAGGTAGCAGCTAGGTGATCTAGAAACATATGTAAATATAAAATAGGAAGACATTGATATCACGAGAGAATTTAAGTGAAAATATAGCTTTGTTTCTCAGAGTAGCCAGAGAAGAAGTTGGAAATGGTTGTATTTAAGTCAAGCTTTTTAGAATATATGTTTTCCAACTAGAGAGATGAAGGAATTTAATAAAGACTGGACAGCTTCAACAAGGACATAGAAAATTAAAATCCCTTAGCGTACATGGCAGAGTAGATAATATAGCAGACTTGAATGTATTCAAACATAAGTAGCATTAAGAAGAGATAGGTAGACTGCCACGGGGGTAGCAGACATTAGACACGGTTGTTCCCTGGCCGCATCTCTTCGGGTTGTATGTTTTAGTGCATCCTGACCCATTTTCAACTGTCTGAGGGCTCTCTCTGGTGGCTGAAGCCTGCTCTGGAGGAAAAAATAGTAGAGTAAATGCCTACTGGAATCTTCCTTCTGCTTATGACTGGAGGTAGTTGGTGCATTAATGCTCCCGCTTCCTCACTTTGGGCTGGACAACTCTGAATATCATGGTCTATCCTGGTTCCTTGAGCTCCCTGGCAGGATGAGTTTCCGGTTCCCTCATGATAACGGTCTTGATAGTGCATTCTTTATTGGCTGCTCTCTTCCTGCCTTCTGTTCCTTCTTCCCTCTTGGTGTTGCTTGAGATTACACCTAAATAAGCTAAACACTCTCACTTGACTGTCACAGACCCTGCTACTAATGGAGTACAAACTGAAACACTTGGATTTAATTGATACGTAATACTTTCTGAGAGTCATTGAATCTAAGAGTCCTCTCCGATCCTGTGTGATGATTCTGCACCAATATCCCGTCTTCTCTTCTTTCAAGCTCACCAGCAAGGTGCATTTGACAAGCAGTATAAGTGTATAATTTAGTGTGATGTGGAAACTGAACATTTTAGTACCATGATCTGAGAAATTTGGTCCTCATTTCAATACCTTTATAATTTCCTTTACCTTCATTAAATGAGGCCACTGAGCAGGCTGCTTAAAAGCAAAAAATTGAGGGTCAGATCAATGTGAAGTTTTGTATCCCGTTTCTGTTTTCTAACTGTGTGATCTTTGGCAAATATTAATATTGCTAAGTCTGCTTTAATGGGAAAAATAAGAAAATTAATGAAAACAAAATGAAATAATCAAACCCTTTAAGAGAATTTCCACTACGTATAAGAATACTTATTGAGGAGCGCCTGGGTGGCTCAGTGGGTTAAGCCGCTGCCTTCGGCTCAGGTCGTGATCTCGGGTTTCCTGGGATCGAGCCCCGCATCGGGCTCTCTGCTCAGCAGGGAGCCTGCTTCCGTCTCTCTCTCTCTGCCTGTCTCTCTGCCTACTTGTGATCTATCTCTGTCAAATAAATAAATAAAATCTTAAAAAAAAAGAATACTTATTGAATATCATTTATCATGGTTGTTCCTTTGATTTTATTGTTTAGGCTAGATGTTAAGTACTCAATATGTAGGAAACTGAAAGTTGAGATTTTAGCTTTGAAATTGAAGCATATATTCACTTTCCAGGTTATTTCACTCACTATCTATTTAGGATCAAATAATAATATCTGTAATTTATTGAGCTTTCCTCTGTAGGTGCTAGACTCTGTTTTAAGTACTGTCCAAATATTTTTTCATTTATAACTCAACTTCATAAAAACCTAATGAGATATCCTATTTTGCCAATAGGAGAAATTAGGGCAACCAGCTAATCATCTTGGTTTGCTTTTAGCTGAAGTGATTCCTGTGACCTGGGTCTCTTAGTGCTAAAACGAGGAAAACCTCAAGCAAACAAGGACCTGAGCATCAGTGAAGATAATTAGCTTGTCCAACATCATAGATTTATAAGTGGAAATTTGAATTGAACTTCACTTGTCTGATTTAAAAAAAAAAAGATGCTTTATTGCCTTTTTATAGTAGATTCATCCATATTTTCTCTGTTCTTCGAAAAATGCTCCATGTTATAAATCTCAGAAAGGAGCTGAAGATATCTTACAGTTGTAACTCAGTATGGGTGATAATACCCTTCTTCTAGAAAGCATTTTTAAATCTGCAAAAGCATTTGGTTTGCCACAGTTATTGGTGAAGCACCACTGGACTTAGTGGAATGGTCTCACAACATGAAATTCTCCCAATTTTAACATGACTTTGAATGTCTTCTTAGTCATTCATACAGTTACCCTTTGAATCCCATTTAAGTATGAATAACAATTTTAATAAATTTGAGCAAAATACTATTATATATAAGAGAATAAGAAATGTAAATAATGGTAAAATTGTAATATACTGAAAAACTATAATATTACAAATATATGATGTAAACATTACATATTGAAATATTTACTTACTTGGGGTTGCCTATTTATTTTAGTATTCAGGAATGTCTTCAGAGGACTTCACTTTCTTTACCTCTTTGTTTACTTTTCCTTTCCAACTCATCTTCTATTACTCTTAATCAATTAAGATAAATTTTTCTTTTTTTTTTTCCAAGTTCTAGAGTCTGAATATATGTCTCGTTTTGACAGGTGGTGAGAATTTAGAATTCACAAAAGAAGACTTGTTTTCTGTATCACGTACATGCTATACCATAACATATAGAATTATGCAGACACTACCCTTATCAATAAGGTCCTTTATAACAACATAATATTTCTTGGTTTCTCTATTTTAAAAATTCTTAACTTGCTCTAACATTTTATTCCAACTTATTTTTTGTTAAAGATTTTATTTATTTATTTGAGACACACAGAGAGAGAGAGAGAGAGAGAGAGCAAGGAAGGGCAGAGGGAGAAGCAGACTCCCCGCTGAGCAGGGACCAGCCCCCCAAATGTGGGGCTTGATCCCATGACTCTGAGATCATGACCTGAACTGAAAGGACTTAACTGATGGAACCACCCAGGCACCCCATTTTATTCCAACTTAAAACAAAATTTTTTCTCTTTCTGTTACCATACACAAGAAATTCTGGTCCATTATTAACTTGTTAAAACAATAGTTCTTATTCTAATAACAATCTTTTTTATTGGAATTACTTCTTTTTTTTTCTAAAATAAATTTCTTTAGATATGTTTGACATATAAAAAGTGTGTAGACTTAAGATGTACCACTTGATGTTTTTATATATTTATACATTGTGAAAAGAACAACAATCAAGCTAAATAACACTTCTACATAGTTGCCTCTGTGTATGTTGAGAAGATTTGAGATCTATCTTTTCAACAATTTTCAGTTATACAATACAGTACTAATAACTGTAGTCACGATGCTGTATGTTAGACCTCCAGAACTCATTCATCTTGGATAACTGAAGTTTTTTACCCTTTGACCAATATCTCCTTATCCCAGCAAGCACCATTCTTCTCTCTGTGTTCAACTACTTTCGATTATTGGAATTACTTCTAATACTATTTTTCACATAACAAATATGTAAAATATTTGGCCACTCTATTTTGTTTTCCAGTGTGGTTATATGTGAGCATTTATATATTAAATTTCATATAATTTAATTATAAATTATTTCCCTTTTATCCTCCATTATATTAGAATAGACATTACTATTATTTAAAAATTATGCATGTGGGTAGCCTACATTATCTTTTAATTTAATTTTAGAATAATAGAATTAGTATTATAGGGTATTTTTTTTTTTTAAAGGAGCCATTGAGTCAGGCAGGGTTGCGAACACTGCAAAAGAAACAAGACTATTTGCAAATAATAATAATGGTTTCTAAGAAGCAGATGAACTTGATATAATCACCTTTCTCTCTTCTGTCATGACCAACTTTAATTTAAATTTTAGGAATTCCATTTAGATATGAAAATATATTCTTGACCACCTAAAACTTAAGATATATTTCACAGGGGGGGCGCCTGGGTGGCTCGGTAGGTTAAGCCTCTGCCTTTGGCCCAGGTCATGATCCCGGGGTCCTGGGATCGAGCCCCGCGTCTGGCTCTTTGTTCAGCGGGGAGCCTGCTTCCCTTCCTCTCTCTCTGCCTGCCTCTCTGCCTACTTGTGATTTCTGTCTGTCAAATAAATGAATAAAATCTTTTTTAAAAAAAGATATATTTCACAGGGAGGTGTTCAAATTTTGAGACACAGCAAAACCTAGTCTCTGAGCACGCCATAGAAAAACACTTCTGGAGCCAGTTGGCAAGGATTGTGTGAAAGGACGTGTGGGTAAGCTACAGCTATAAAGGTTTACAGAATCTTGTTAAAAGAGTAGGAGAAGGCGAGAGAACAAAGACCATGATCCTAGAGAATGAATCTCTGAGGAATAGTAGAAATAATGAGGCATATATGCGTGTAAAATAATACTATGGAAAAGATTAAGAAACAAGAAAAAACTAAATTTGGAATTCACATTTTTAAGAAAGTGAGTTGTGATTTATTGAGTGTTCACTGAAAGAGTATTGTTTGGTGATAGGGAAGGCTATAATTTGGAATATAATGAAGTCCATTGCCCAAAGAAACACTTGTAAAATATTGTTTGTTTTTTCTAGTTCCTCCAATAGAGAAAAATGTACTCTCCCGGTATGATTTAGCTATGTTCCGGGAAATATCAATAAGAATTTACTAAGAAATCGTTCAAGGTCTTTTCTGAGTAATAAATATTATCAAATGAGTACTTATTTTGTGTTAGACATACTGGCTAAGAGTTTTACATGTAATGTTTTTTTTTTTTTTTCCCCAAAAGATTTATTTATTTGACAGAGAGAGACACAGCGAGAGAGGGAGCATAAGCAGAGGAGGGTGGGAGAAGTAGAAGCAGACTCCCTGCGGAGCAGGGAGCCCAATGCTGGGCTAGATTCCTGGACCCCAAGATCATGACCTAAGCCAAAGGCAGACGCCTAAAAACTGAGCCACCCAGGCACCCCACATGTAATGTCCTTTATTCCTTTCAATGACATGTTAAGAATTGTTTTCCCTACTTTATGGATGACAAAACTAAGCCTAAACAAAGAATTTGACCAATATCAGAGAATTATGTACTGAGGTAGGATTGAAATACTGATGTAACCTTATTATTTCTTTGAGTATTCATTTATTGTAAAGTTCTATATACGTGCTCAAAGTAGGTGTTTGTTTAAAAACTACAATGACCGATTCAAACGCTAGGATAAATTTTACTGACATTAAGCAAAATTCAGCCTGCTATTTATAAATTAGGTCCTACAATTATGAAACTTGACCAAACATATCTCCAAAATATCTCAACTCTGTATATTCTCCACTCTCTTCCTCTTTTCTCCTGTTTTGCATTACATACATTAATACAGATCCTTTTGCTTGACCTTTTATCACCAATGACACCATTTTGCTTATTTGAAATAACTGATGTTTGCCTTCTATTTTATCTTTTAACCAATTAGCTTTTTCAGCAAATATTCACAGATTGTTTCATGTCTTCCAAAGTTTTTAGCATTATATGCTAATTGCATCTTTCTTTTAAATTCTTTTCAATTTAACTTATCTCCAGCTATTGACTTGTCACTCATAGTTGAGCTCCTGTTGTGATGCTCTCCATGGCCTTATCATTTTCATAGATCTTTCCAACCTCCACTGATACACCTGCTTCTGCCATAAGAGACAACACTCTATATCACAAATCTAGTTATTCTTCTTCATTCCTTTAAAACTTAAAGTGTTTTTTTAATTGCTTTTGGGATGGTGTTGAAATTCTTGCTTATGACGTATCATGCTCCTATTTGCTGATCCACATTCAGCACCTTTGCCTAGACTTTTCCTAACACATCCTATTTATAAATGCTTCACTGTGTGTTTTTCCTAAATACGCCATATTTTCCCCATGCATTTCTGTTTTACCTCACTTATTTACTCCACCTCCCTGCCCCACTCCACACATGTGCACACAAAACTTCCAGACCACCCAGTTCAGATTATTACTCTGTGAAATCATCTTCAGTCTATCCTTGTTAAATTGGTCAACACTCTTTTCTGTGCTCCCTCAATCATTTTCTATCATTGTCCATTTCACATTGGTTCATATTTCTTTGGTTTGCGTCTGTGACTCTTTCAGTGTGTGAGTACCTCCACTGACTACTCCAGACAGTGACAACACTGTCTAAACACGACCTTAAATACAGGCAACTCTTCATTATATAAGCTGATACACTTTGACTCTGAAGATAGTGCCAGTGCAGTAGACATCTATCTTTTTAAAAACTTGTAATCTAGAAATATCAATATTGAAATCAGTAAGTGTCCTTTGGCAACATTAGATCCTCAGTTTGGTTTTTTTTTTTAAGATTTTATTTATTCATTTGACAGACAGAGATCACAAGTAGGCAGAGAGAGAGGAGGAAGCAGGCTCCCCACTGAGCAGAGATCCCAATGCGGGCTCCATCCCAGCACCCAGAGATCATGTCCTGAGCTGAAGGCAGAGGCTTTAACCCACTGAGCCACCCAGGCACTCCTAGATCCTCAGTTTTGAGAAAGATCTGTGTCTACTTAATATGTTACCATTAAGACTTTCCGTTTATGGGAGAATCAAAATATTTGAATCCTATAAGATGAAACAGCCAAGACACTGGAGCGATGAAGATCAGAGAGAATAAAAGATCAAATTTATTGGAATTATTTTTACCTTTAGTTCAGAAATTTGAATTCTCTCCAAACTTTTGGAATGCTTGGTTAGTCGAGGTGGTTAATTTTAAAGGAAATTCATGGTCTCTTCCAACAGTAGTACATTGTTTGCATTCTAGCTCTCAGAGTTGACAGGTATGAAGGGGGGTTATATCTACATGTTAGAGATTTAAGAAATTAATAATTCAGTCACAGAAAAACTATGAAATATCTCCTTCTAGAACAATGTCCAAAGGGGGTTTCAACGTTATTTGTGTAGTGTTAAAGATAGAGACAGTTCTTGCTGAATTTAGGCGAGATAGTGAAAGTGAGCTGAAAACCAGTGGTCAGCCCAAAGTGGACTAGTTTTATAAGAAACACAAAACTGAAAGGCATGATAGACGTGGAGTTATCAGGAGTAAAGGAGTAGCAAGTGAGTGCAAAATATGATTTTTTAATCAAAGGGGAAACAACGTAGAAAAAAATACTTTTCATCTGAGGGTATCAGAATTTATGAACAGCAAGCACGTAGCATTATTTCTTAAAAGGGAATTGTCTACTCAATTGCTGTCCCCTGTCGGAAGAAGTTTCTTTATTTCTTGTTAGCCAGTATTTCACAACAGACTTTTAGAATTTAACTTCCATCTACCTTACCAGTTTCAAGTGGTCTTATGCACCTTATGGTTTAATCACATTGAATCATTCAGCATTTCTCAAACACACCAAATGGCAAATTCCTCTTTGCCTTTACTCATGCTGTTTACACAGCCTGGGAATGTTTCTCCCCTATTTTTAGCTGTATAATACTTAACACTTCCTCAAGGTTAAGTTCAAATTCATTACTACTATGAAAGCTGACCAGCCCAAAATTAACCTCTGTCTCCTCTGAACTCCTAAAAGCATCTTATTTCTATCTATACCTTTCTCCATTTCTTTACCTCAGTTAGCTTTTGAGGGCAAGTACTTTGATTTACTCAACATAGTTTCACAGTGAGGACCTGAACTTCATGCCCAACTTAGGAATTCAATATTATCAAGTTACTACTTACCAAGAGTTACATAGTTTCAGGATGTATTTTAAAGACAGAACTAAAATGATATTCCGATACTGAAGGTGGGTGTGAAAGAAGGAGAAGAATTAAGAATGAATCTGAGGTTGTTGGCTTGAACTACTTGAAGGATGGTGTTGATATCTTTTACAGTTGGGATGGGTATGGTTTTGTAGTAGAGATGAGGAAGACTTAGACTTTGTTTAGTATATATTATACTGAAATGCTTACTAGATATTCAAATATCAAAGTTGAATAGGCAATTGGCTATAAAAGAAGTTTATGTTAGATATCTGGGTTAGAAATGAAAATTTGTGAATCATTCATTTAGATGTTATTTAATTTCAGGAGGCTGAATGAGATTTTCTGGGAAGAAAAGGCATCTGAAGTTAGTGCCCCACATACAGAGGACAGGGGGACAAGAAGGATCTAGCCAAACAAAACAAAACAAAACAAACAAAAACACTGAAAAAAGGGTAGAGGAATAATCAAGAGAGAACAATGTCCTGAAATCACAAGAGGGTAGTGTCAAATGTTGCCAGTGGGTTAGGTGAGATGGAGCTGAGAATTGATCAAGGATGCAACAACGTTGTGGTATATCGGCAATCTTGACAAAGGTCTTTCAACTGATAGAGCTGGTTGCCTGATTTGAGTGGGAAAATGGGAGGAGAAAAGTGTGATAGCAGCAAACATAGGCACTTAAATACCATAGAGGAACCAAAAATAGTAACAACAAAAGCAGTGGGTAACCAAATGATAGTAATCACATTGTATTGTAATGTTTTTTAAAGGTTCTTATATCATGGGACAGCACTAGACAGATTTAGAATCAAACAAAATTGTACTTATCACTGATACTCTGGGTGTTCTCAAGAATATGTCAAGGGAAAATAGTGTTCATCTTTTATACTTTGTTGCCTATCATGGTGATTTAATAGAGTAAGTACTTCATAAATGTATATTGACTCTTTGTGTGGATAATGGATGGATGCGCAGATGAATAAAAAATTGAGACTTATGTATATTAGTTATAGAAGGTGATTTCCTGGCTGCCGCATATGGCAGAAGTGTCTTAAGAACTAGACATATATATGTCTTAAATACATGAAATATTGGGCTTTGGGAATAAAGAGAAAACAGTCTCTCTTTAAAAAGCTTAAAAATCGTACATAGTATAAAAACTCCCATTACTGGAGAGATTCCTGGGATCCTGAAAAACTATAAATTTAGGGAATTTTTTTTTATCAGAACCTTCCATCTTGGTACTACCATTTTATCTTTTACCATAACCCTATAGTTCTTCGGCTTCTGAAAAATTCTCTTTCTAGTTTTTCATAACTACAGAAGTTACGTGCTCCTCTTCTCTGTGTCCCATCATTTGGGAAGGATAGTAAGTCATGTTGTTGTGATCCATCACCCATGCTTGGAAAACATTCTTCTTTTGCTTGGAAACCTACCATGGGACTTTTGCCACCACTTGCATGGATGTCCTACTCAGTCTGCCCCAGCATGTTTCTTGTGAGTGTTTTCCATTCCTATACGAAGACCCTCTTTACCCTGCAAAGCTTTGAAACTCCTTGCTAGGTGACTGGCCCCTGACCTTGACCTGGACACATAGCCTCAAACCTTGCATGGCTTAACTAGTAACTTAGCTCTGAATTATGACAGAAGGAAGAAAAAATAGCAAGAAGGATGGAGGACAGCAAGGGAGAGAAAAGCAAGAAGTCAAAAGGGAACATGTGCATGGAAAAAGAAAGTCCTTGGAGCATTTTTATGCTTCCTGCTTTCATAGCACATATTTCTTCATCTTTTTACTTTCAAGAGAGCTGTTTGTCTCTTTTAGAAAGCACTGGTTCTAACTTTCACATCCAGTCTGAAAAGTTCTGCCTTTTGCCTTGTGATGTTAATTGTTGCTATGATGATGACGATATATATCTTCAGGTTTCACAGTTACTTAGAGTTAAAATGGATGACTTTATGTAAAACATTATAACTTTGCAGCAGTACCATTTTTTTCCCAGCTTTATTAACGTATGGTTGATATATAAAAATTGCACATATTTAATGGATACATTTTGGTGAGTTGGGCATGGTCATACACTGGTGATGCTATCACCATAACCAAAGGAACAAACAATTCCATCAACTCCAAATGATTTCATATGTCTTTTTCTGTATGGTGGGCATACATTTAACATGAGATCTACCTCTTCGCACATTTTCAAGTGCACAACACTGTATCGTTAACAATAAGCTCTTGTTCATTTTACAGCAGATCTCTAGAATTTTTTCATCATGTATAACTGTAAACTTACAGCCATTGAACTTCCCTTCCCCATCCCCCAATAACCACTGCTGTATTCCCTGATCTGTGAGTTTGACCATTCTAGATAGCTCCCACAAGTGGAATCATGCAGTATTTTTCCTTCTGTGACAGAATTATTTCGCTTAGCATAATGCATCCCAGGTTCATCTATGATGTCACCAATGAAAGAATTTCTTTTTTTTTAAAGGCTGAATAATATTCCATTGTGTGTGTATATGCCATGTTTTTTTATTCCTTCATCTATTGATGAACATTTGGATTGTTTCCATTTATATCATCCTGTGTGCTGTCACTGCCCTCTATATTATATCAGTATTCATTGTAAACTGCATATTATTGTGTTATGAGTTTTGCTTTAAGTAAAATTCCAAACAAAATTTTGAAATATATGTAGTAAATTTCACATTTATTCACATATTTGTCATTTCTGATATTCCTTCTTTTCTGTGGATCTGCATTTCCTTTTGGTGTCATTTCTCTTCATCCAGAATGACTTTAATATTTTTTAGTTCAAATTTGCAGACAATAAATTCTTTTTTAATGAACTTAACTTTTTTGGTATTTTTTGAAGTATAGTTTTAGTTATATATTTGGGATTAACAGCTTTTCTACTTCTTAATTTCAGAACTTTAATGATGTTATTCCACTGTCTTCTGTCCTTTATTACTTCTAATGAGCAGTTAACTCGTCATTGCATATTATCATATTATTGTTGCCCTATATGTATTGTACCATTTCTCTTGTAACTCCCAAGATTTATAATCTATCTTTGGTTGTCAGCAATATAACTATAGTGCCTTGGTGTGTATTTTCTTTTTATATTTGTATCTCTAAAATTTTTTAATTTTCATCAAATATGGTACATTTCTGTCATTATTTATTTAAACATTTATTGTGCCTCACTCTACTTCTCCTCCTATCCCCATGAATGTTAGTTAGACTGCTTTATATTGTCTTACAGATCACTAGGGTTGTGTTTAATATTATTAGTATATTTTGTGTTCTTCAGATTGAGAGATCTGGTTGATGGGCAATAGCTGAATACTCTAAGCTCTTTTAGCTTTTCATCTGTTGCTTATCATTGAGTTCCTTGAAATTTCCCTTAAAAATCCAAAGTCAGTGGACAAAGATTTGGATGGAGTTTACGTGCACATTTCAGGGCTTCACCCCTGTGAGTCTTTTCTTTTGGGGTTACAGCTATGAGTTTCCCATACCCACAAACTTCCCACTACAACTCTCAAGCCAAAAAGACTACAATTGTTATTTAAATTCTAGCTCTCTTGCATTGAATGGAATGGAGATTGCACTCACTGAAGGGAAATATAAACATAGATGTCTCCTACTATTCCCTTCTTTTAAGGGTCAAATAACTTTCAGTTTCTGTTCTCTTTCGTTTGTTTTTCAATGACAGTCGTTAGTGAATATCTAGTCAAGAGTTCATAAATTTTGTCTGTAGGACAGATGATTGTTAAGTAGAAGTTACTCTGCCATTACTAGAAGCAGGACCTTTATTTATTTATTTTTTTAACTTTAAATGCACAGTGCATACATTCATTTGTATGTCTGATCTATTTCCCAGTAATAATATAAAAATTGTAACAATGTAATTCATTATAATTGACCAAACAGGATCTTTGATTATATCTCAAAAGAAGAAAAAGAATGTGAAAAATTCATCATTTATTTATTTATTTAAAGATTTTATTTATTTATTTGACAGATAGAGATCACAAGTAGGCAGAGAGGCAGGCAGAGAGAGAGGAGGAAGCAGGCTCCCTGCCGAGCAGAAAGCCCGATGTGGGGCTCGATCCCAGAACCCTGAGATCATGACCTGAGCCGAAGGCAGAGGCTTAACCAACTGAGCCACCCAGGTGTCCCTCATCATTTATTTTTCATTCATTGCTTACTTGTATAAGAAAATGAGATGGGATTGAGGATTTAGAGGAAAGATAGACCTGGGATAGAGGTATCCCTGCTGGCCCCAAGTGCATCACCTTGGAAAGTCTGTGCCCCAGGGACATCTCCCTGGAATCATCAAACTATCATCCCTGGTGCAGGCGAACATTCCCAACATGTCAACCTCTTAGGCCTACCACATCTCCTGAAGAGGGAGCACTGGCCCGTCCTTCTTTCAATTAACATGCATTTCCTTGGGAGATGGGAGAAGTCTCCCCTACACTGAGATTGCATTTAATCTGATCAACCAGTGGTTTTTGTTTCCTTCTTAGGCCTTTTCCCAGATAGATCAGAAAGAAAAAGTAGAACAAAGGAGAACAGTGAAAGCAACTCTTCAGCACAAAGAAGGCAAGAGTTGAAGATTCACTGGTGAAGAGAGTCTCTCAAACCGCTGTTACCTTATCCTTTTAAGGATGCCAAAATGATGTTGCCGGGTGAAGTGGGGAGACCCTCAGCACTGAGGCCTTGACCCAGCTAGACCCAAAGGAATCCCTGAAGGTTCCTTCCTGGTCTTGTCACAAGAAGGAATGCAAGGACAGATATGAAGCACAGAGTTTGTAAAAGAAGAGGGGGAGTTTATTAAAGCAAGAAGTACACTCTCGAGATCGAGAGCAGGCTAGCTCAAGAGAGAGGTGCACACCCTAGGGGTTGGGTTTCTATTTTTTATTGACAATTGTTAACTAGGGGGTGGAATATTTTATTATTTGGGGGTGGGAACTAAGGTTTGGCACTTTGTCTTTAAATCCAAATTGACTCCAATGTGTTAGAGACAGCCCAAAAGGGAATCCTTTGGGATTGAGGAGGTCGATCCCATAGTTATATCCCACAAAATGAGGAAGATGTATTACCTAGGAGTTCATTATCAAAATCCCTCTCAGCTTCCAAATGGCATCCCATCAAGAATATTGCTGAAAGTTCCTGGGATTCAGAGTGGCAGGAGGCATCACTCTTCTAGACCATTCTGACACCTTTGTAATACTTGAGAAGGGATGGGGTGCCTGGGTGGCTCAGTGGCTTAAGCCTCTGCCTTCAGCTCAGGTCATGATCTCAGGGTCCTGGGATTGAGCCCCTCATCAGGAATCTCTGCTCAGCAGGGAGCCTGCTTCCCCCCACCCCCTCTCTGCCAGCCTCTCTGCCTACTTGTGATCTCTGTCTGTCAAATAAATAAATAAATTCTTAAAAAAAAAAATACTTGAGAAGGGATATCGACCTTCCTTCCTTTCCTACCACATCCTAGGCTATAGTAGGTGCTGGTGGATGAACTGAATGCCACAAACATTGATGCTACATCTTTCAGTTTTGAGAGTTAATATATTTGGAGACCAATAATAATACCTTTGTAAGCGATGAGGTGAAGGTCTGGCCTTCGTTGAGAAGGGGCAGCTATTTTATATCAGTTACGTGTCATATATCCAAGCTAGAAGGGTCTTTAATCTGAGAGCAGGACCAAGAGTGCCCAATAGCCCACGGGTAAGGACAAATGAGAGACATGAAAAAAACAAAAGTGTAGAAATCCAACCTAATCCCAGCCACTTTCTCATGAGCTTTATCCATGATCCAGTCCCAAGGGTCCAGCTTTGAAAGAATGCCCCAGTTGGGTAATGGGCCTGATGGTTCCTTTCAGGAAGCACCCAGTCAGATGTATCTTGGATTTTCTGCTCTCAAGGGTTCATACCAGGTTATCAGGAGGAAATCTTACATGGGGGTCAAGATCAGCAGCCTTCCCAATGACACGAAGGATTGTCCCATGCCAAACAAGAATACAAGTATTAACTGGTAAAACAGAGAGAGTGATTTCTGAGCCCAACACATTATAGCCAAGGTACTGGTGTCTAGGTGGGCTGAGGGAGCAAGTTCCTCCCCGTAGTGTAGCCATGAGCAAGAAGTTCTCTCCTGAGCACTTGGGCAAGGCACATTCCAATGGGTCGTACTATTCAGGACATCTCCAGAAAAGAATATCTAACGAACAAAGACTGGGGGTAAAGAATGCTTACGAAGCCACATAAAAGCTCTTGTATTTATTTTTGTCACTTTCCCCATACAGGCCATCAAAAATGATGTGGGATCATCGACTGCAATGGTCAAGAAAGAATTCTTGAGACATTTTATGGTATAACTTAATTTATTTAAGTAACGTGGGGACAGGCCCCATGGGCAGAAGGAGCTGTGGAGCAAGAGAATTTTAATGTACTTTTCGTACAATCCCAGTTCAGATTTCTCAAAGATATTTTTGTGAAATGAAATGAACATATTCTAAGGTTTTGTGTGTGTGTGTGTGTGGAAAAAAATGTCCTAATAACTAAGTCCAGTTCTAAGAAACAAGAACTAAGGGGAAGAATGACTCCATCAGATTCTAATGTACAATTGTTTTTTATTTTTATTTATTTATTTATTTATTTATTAAAAATATTTTATTTATTTATTTTACAGAGAGAGATCACAAGTAGGTGGAGAGGCAGGCAGAGAGAGAGGGTTAAGCAGGCTCCCCACTGAGCAGAGAGCCCGATGCGGGGCTAGATCCCAGGACCCTGAGATCATGACCTGAGCCGAAGGCAGAGGCTTAACCCACTGAACCACCCAGGTGCCCCTACAATTGTTTTTTAAAAAGCAGTAATGTAGATTTGCAGGAAATGAAAGCAGATCAATAAAATAGAATGTAGAGGTTAGTCACATGTTTTATTATAAATAATAAATGTGGCACAATAATTCAATGAGAAGGATTATTTGATCTATGGCACAGTTAGTATTGGTTCATTGCCTATATGCCTATATAAACAGCTCATTAACAAATATAGTTATACTTCTACTTTGCATTGACAAAGGTGAGGATGGGCTACCCCAAAATATGACAATTTGGCATACTGGATATTTTAAGCTGAAGGAGTTTGAGAAAACAGCAGAAACAAGCTCACTCATACCTTCCCCCTACCCTTCCTGCAACAGATCATAAAACCCATACAGGTGCCTGCTTTCCAGGTGCCTGGAGGAGAGGAGCATTCTTGTCTCCAAAGACACAAGGACACCGAGAAAATTGAACAAATAGGCCTTCCTAAATTTCTCCCAGTTTAGTATACTTATCTCATATTCTATAACCTATTACATTTCTCTATGAATGTTCACTTTTCATCAAGTTCAGCATAATGATAAATAGGTCTAACTGTTTCTTTAGATCTTTTTTCCTCATGCAGTTTCCTATGTCATATAAAACATAACAGTAAGTAGATTTGTATACTATTCTGTTGTCAAATTGTCTTTGTTAGTTTAATTTTCAGACTCAGCCAAGGACCCTAAGAGTGTTGAGGAAAATTTTTTCCTCCCCTAAAGCATCATATAAGCTAATTGGGTAGACTAGATTGTGTCTAAATTACATAGATAAAATTACAGTACTAACAGAAAAAAGTATAGTAGGAGAATGTTTATGTGATCTAGAGTTTGCAAAAGGAAACCTAAGGAGAACTCAAATGCATATAATAGTGAAACAGTCACAAAATTAAGGATTTTTATTGAATGATGACACAAAATATCAGGTAAGTGACAGGTGATAAATTAAAAAAAATGTGCAGTAACGAAACCATTAAGTAAAACTGTTTTACTAACTTTAAGAAGCCTTTGATTTTTAGATACTTTATCATTTTATATACTACTAAGAAAGGAAAAATGCTACTAAATAAATTATGGTACAACAATCTACCATTACTTAGAATTTTTTTATTTATAAATATCAAAGCCATTCACTTAAACTTATTTGGATATGAAAGTACTGCCTATAGGAAAAGCAATGGCCAAGTTCATATGTTATAAGACCCATCTTAATTGCTGAGATGTTTTAATGTGTAATTAAGGTGCATCTTATGTATGGCATATAATGATATTTAGAATAAAAAAGAATCCCTCTAAATCAGCAAGAAATGTATTGATATCTAATTGGAAAATAGGAAAATAATTTGGATAAACAAAAAAGGAAATCTTAATTGGCTATTGTAATACAAAGAGGTATATCAATTTGTTAGTACCAGATAATTGCAAATTTTAAACACTAGACGTTTTTTTAAAGCCATCAGATAGGCAACAATTAGAAATGTACAATACAGTAATATGTTAGTACCTATTTAACATCAATATTTATTATGGTGTAATCTCTATTCCACTCCTAGGTATATGAACTCACACAAGCCCACAAACTTGTATAGAAATATTTCTCACAATATATACTAATGAAGAGTGAGGTGCCTCGGTGGCTCAGTTGGTTAAGTAGCCAACACTTTATTTCAGCTCAGATCACAATCTTAGGGATTGAGCCCCACATCGGGCTCTGTGCTCAGCATGGATTCTGCTTGTAATTCTCTCTCCCTCTCCATCTGTCCCTTTCAACCGGTTCTCTCTCTTTCTCTCAAATAAATAAATCTTAAAGACAAAACAAAATAAAAAACACAGTATATACTAACAAATGGCCAAACAAAACCTATGTGTTCATCATTAGGGGAATGGACAAATGAACTGTGGGAGTGACACGCCATAGCTACCAGAAACAAAGGGCTATTGGCAAACTGCAACTAGTGCATACACTACTTTGTGTATTCTTAAGATAGAATTTAATAAAATATGATATTAATAAGTTTGAATGAATTTAAGGCAAATACATTTATCCAAATCAAAATATGAAATAAAAAATGTATTTTGCAAAGATACATTCCTGTTTAAGGGCATGTAACAAAGACACTAGTGGGATGCAACTGAAATGGCAAATGAAAACAAAAGAAAAAAGATAAGTAAAAAGAACAAAAATCTAGCTTTATGGACAAAGGATGGAAGTAACATAAAATGAAGAGCATGATTAACTCAGTTTTTACTTTAACCAGTCATATTCACAGAACTACGTTCTTCTTCTTGATTCTTCAGTTTCCTATTAACCTCTGCAGCTGTTTTTTTGTCTTGATAAAAATATACAGTGGTAGGCAGGATTCACTGATTTGGACATATTAATATCTGCTCTACATGCATCTTGACTAACCAAAACTTTCTGGTTACCTTTTCACTTTGCTTCATTTTTTGCATGGTTACCATTAGAAAATGTGTTCCTGTTTCTTACAGTCAATTACGCCATTAAAACCTGCTTGCAATTTTCATTATTCTCAGATTTTCACCTTGTTTTGTAGGCAGTGTATGGGTCATTCTATTAAGGGGCTAACATGGGGCATATGGGATTATAGGCATGAAAGTTCTTAATTCTTTTAGGATGTAAAGTACTCAGACTAAACAAAGGCATTGTTTAGTATTTTAGTATTAGGTATTTAGTATTTTAGTATTTAGTACTTTAGTATTAGGTGGTTGAATTTGACATAAAGTATCAAGAGAATTAACAAATATAAGGGGAACAAACCATTCTGATGAAATTGAAAAGGAAAACTTGCTTCAAATTCCCTTATTCTCTTTAGAAGAAAGTGCATACCAGATCAGACAAGGGGAAAAGATTAGACAAAATTTATAGTAAAACAATATTTGTTTTATAAATACATGGCATACAGAATTTAGAGATTAAATGAGGGTTCACAGTAAAATATAAATCTTCCTAAACGTTCCTCCAAGTTCCCAAGTTTTCTTCCTCTGAGGGATTCACTAATTAGTGAATTTTTAGAGTTTTGTGTTCTTTTTAAGGACATTTCGCATTTCGCATTCACATATTTGTATATGTGTATTTGAATAGAGATAGATAAAGCTCTTAAAGCATATGACTGCTTCATTGACATTTTATTCATCCAAAATAATTCTTTATAAGATGAGACAGAATAAAAATTTTTGAATGAGTATAGAAATGCTTTACAAACCACAAAAAGTAGCTATTATGAGACCACGAGGTGCTGGTAACCTGGTTTATCGTCTGGTTGCAAAGTCAGTCATTATGTATTGAATCTCCCCAGCTGCTTCCTGTGTTTAGCGCTCCTGTACAAAAGTTCACTAGGCACAGACCTGTTAAAAGTTTCACACTGAGGGTTACAAACCCTACTGTTATTTGAAAAGTTTATGCCCTGGTTGCAACAAAACCCCTGAAATTTTAACTAGCAATACATTGAGGGACCAATTTCCTTTTAAGCTCTAGGAAACACAGATCTAACCCTCATGTGGTGCAGAAAGTTTCCCAAGCATACCAAAGTTTCTTGTTATTGAGACTAGAAATTTCTTTCCAAATTGACTCATATTCTCCTTATGCTGCAAAAAGGTAAAGGGTAGAAATCGATTCCCTCTAATAAAATTTGTTTATAAAATATAGGTACCTGAAACTAATGTTATATCCTCTCTCTATCTACCTTTCTCTCTCTCTCTCTCTCTCTCCACACACACACACACACACACACACACGAGTCTGTATGTACATAGTTAAATATATGTACTGTTGACCCTTGAAACAATGAGGGGGTTAGAGGAGTCAACTCCCTACACAGTGGAAAACCAGCATATAATTTTTCATTCCCAAACTCCCCCACAACTTAATTACTAATAGCATACTGTTGACTGGAAGTCCCACCAATAACATAAACAGATAATTACTGCACATTTAGTATGCTATATGTATTATATATTGTGTTCTTACAATAACCTAGAGAAAAGAAAATGTTAATTCAGAAAAATCATAAAGAAAGGTACATTTGCAGTACCTATATGATTTTTGCATATATGTGGATTTTAAAAGTGTGATTTTAGTGTGATGACAGCATCAGAGCTCACAGAAGACATGAAATATTACAAAAGAAAATAATAATTATTCTGATGTTATTTAACAACTTTTTACTGAAAGCACAGATATTTCTAGAAAGTTTCAAATGCCTATCTCATTTGACATTATTAATATACCACTTCTCCACCAAGATAGGCATTCTTTCTTAGTTGCTTTTAGTGATCCCCAAAATATTTTATTATCTTCTGTGCTCTTAGGAGCTTCAAAATGACAAATAAAAAAGAAATCTGGAAAATTGGCCATAAACTTAAAATCCAAGAGTATAATGTCCCTAAAAAGACATACGCTTCCAGTTGCTAAAGGAATAACAGATGTAAATTTTCCAATTAGTTTTAATAGGGAAGACTCTCTTTCCCTAGAAAAATTAAATATACTCATTATCAGAAAAGTGTTTCACCTTGGTGCCATTTGATTATATGGTCGAGAACATTTCTTTTGACATTTAAGCTTCTGGTAAAATGAAAACTGGGAGCAATAAGTAATTCTAACCCAGCCCTTGAAAGCTCACTGCATCATTTGCTAAATTTGCACATCCAGAGAGGAGACACAAGTGTGGAGCAGCTCATGAATTCTCAATCGTATGCAAGCCTCTACAAAAGTCCTTGAAGCAGTCATATAGAATCTGCCATATGCTGATAACTGCATTCAGAAAACTCACTCATCATAAGAAAGGATGATGAATAGTTATGCTGAGTCAGTGGTTACAAGTTGGCAATAAACTTGAAGAAAATTGAGGTCATTTGTTAGACTACAGTAGAAAGCTTTGCCTTGAGACTCAAAAAATTCCATTGACGAAGTAGAATTGAAAGTGGTTATAGGATACTATTTCTGGGGCTGAATTCTGCAAAATGGTATACAGAAAGCAAGGAGTATTGGTTAACCCAGTACTTTATTGCTAAGCAGTAGATAACGTGTCAATAGTAGGACCTCAAATTTCAGAATGAACCAGATAGACCAAATTTTACCTCCATTTCTAGAGTTTAGACAGAGTCATGCAAACTACAATTTTATACTGCTATGCTCTAAGTTACATTAATCTGATTACATTTAACAACTATACAATGAAGAACCACATGCAGAAAGTCTGTGTTAGTGATTACACAGAAAAGAATGCGATTTTGCTTTCAAAAAAGGAATATGCTTACTAACTCCCATAACTTTCTCTTGGTACATGATCCAACATATTATTGATATTTAGTTCTTTATTCCTCATCCCCCCTCAAGTATAATATGTTCTAGTTCAGGAATCCATTGGTATTCATCTTTGTGTTCTTAGTTTCTAAGATAGTACCTTATAAACCAGGCATAACTTATTCTTGAGGAAATTGATCTAAAATGGTCATTTTGCTATTGTTTCTGAGATTATAACACTGGTGCAAACATTTCAGAACATCTTGGAAGTGTTATGATCTGCATGATACAAATTCATCACTTCACTGGGCTCAAAAACAGTTATGTTTCTTATAAAGGAAGTACGGACTGTACATGGCTTCTTTTCCTCTGATTTTTTTCCTGTCTTCTTCTTTCTTTTTTTTTTTTTAAGATTTTACTTATTTATTTGGCAGAGAGAGGGGGGAAACAGGCTCCTCTCTGTGCAGAGAGCCCGATGTGGGGCTCAATCCCAGGACTCTGGGATCGTGACCCAATCCGAAGGCAGAGGCCCAGCTCACTGAGCCACCCAGGTGCCTCTTCTTTTTTCTTTTTTAAAAGGCCTTTCTTTACCTTATATTTTCTTCTCTTCCTTTCTTCTTCATATTGAAGTAATTTCCTCTGATAATCTCATTGACTTTAAATATTCAGTAGCTTCTTCTTTTTCTATTGGGATACAATTATCGTGTAACATTCCATTAGTTTCAGGCATACAACATACTGATTTGATATCTGTATACATTGAGAAATAATCACCACAGTTGTCACTATACAGTGCTACAAAAAATTTTTTTTTGCTTGTGATGAGAACTTCTAAGATTCATTCTTCTAACAACTTACAAATATGTAATACAATATAATTGACTATACTCACTATCCTACACATTACATCCCCATGACTGATTCATTTTATGACTGGAAGTTCGTACCTGTTGATCCCCTTCGTGTATTTTCCTATTCCTCAACCCCACTTCCTTCTGGCAAACATCAGTCTGTTCTCTGCATCTATGAATTTTTTTTTGTTTTGTTTATTCATTTGTTTTATGTTTTAGATTGCACATGTAAGTGAAATCATATAGTATTTGTCCTTCGCTGTCTGATTTCTTTTACTTAACATTATACCCTCAAAGTCCATCCATGTTGTTGCAAATAACAAGATTTCATTCTTTTTTAAATGACTGAGTAGTATTTCACTGGATATACATCCCATATCTCCTTTATTGAATTGTCCATTAATGGACACTTAGACTGCTTTCATACCTTGGGTATTATAAATGAAGTTTCAATGAACATGGGGGATCATATATATTTTTGAATTAGTGTTTTCATTTTCTTCCAATAAGTGCTCAGAAGTGGAATTGCCAGATCATATAGTAAGTTCTAGTTTTAATTTTTTGAGGAAGCTCCGTGCTATTTTCCATAGTGACTATACCAATTTACATTTCCACGAACAGTATACAAGGGTTTCTTTTCTTCTATCCTCTTCCAGTACTTATTATTTCTTATCATTTTAATCTTAGTAATTCTGACTGGTGCAAGGTGTTATCTCGTGGTGGTTTTAATTTGCATTTCCGTGATGATTAGATATGTTGAGCATGTTTTTATGTGTCTGTTGGCCATCTCTGTCTTCTTTGGAAAAATGTCTGTTCAGGTCCTTCGCCCATTTTTAAAATCCAATTCTTTGTTTTTTTGGTGTTGAGTGTTGAACTATATAAGTTCTTCATATATTTTGGATGTTAATCCCTTATTGGATATATGATTTGTAAATATCTTCTCCCATTCAACAGGTTGCCTTTTCATTTCATTGATGATTTCCTCCTCTTTATAGAAGCTTTTTAGTTTAATGTACTCCAGTCTTTTTTGTTGTTGTTGTTGCCCTTGCTTTTAGAATCAAATCCAAAAAAATCACGTCAAGAGTATTAACAAGGAGCTTGGTGCATATTTTTTTTTTAGGAGTTTTATGATTTCAAGTCTTACATTCAAGTCTTCAATGCGTCTTGAGTTAATTTTTGTTTGTGGTATAATATATGCTCCAGTTTCATTCTTTTGCATGTGGCTGTCGAGTTGTCCTAATACTATTTATTGAAGAGAATATCTTTTACCCACTATTAATTTTTGCCTCCTTTGTCATAATTTAATTGACCATATATATGGCATTTTATTTCTGGGCTTGCTATTTGATTTTATTGATATATGTGTCTGTTTAATGCTAATACCATACTGTTTTATTACTATAGCCTTTTTTTTAATCATTTTTTTAATTTATTTTCAGCATAACAGTATTCATTGTTTTTGCACCACACCCAGTGCTCCATGCAGTCTGTGCCCTCTCTAATACCCACCACCTGGTTCCCCAACCTCCCACCCCCCCACCTCTTCAAACCCTTCAAATTGTTTTTCAGAGTCCATAGTCTCTCATTGTTCACCTCCCCTTCCAATTTCCCCCAACTCCCTTCTCCTAACTCCTCATGTCCTCCATGCTATTTGTTATGCTCCACAAATAAGTGAAACCATATGATAATTGACTCTCTCTGCTTGACTTATTTCACTCAGCATAATCTCTTCCAGTCCCGTCCATGTTGCTACAAAAGTTGGGTATTCATCTTTTCTGATGGAGCCATAATACTCCATAGTGTATATGGACCACATCTTCCTTATCCATTCGTCCGTTGAACGGCATCTTGGTTCTTTCCACAGTTTGGCAACCGTGGCCATTGCTGCTATAAGCATTGGGGTACAGATGGCCCTTCTTTTCACTACATCTGTATCTTTGGGGTAAATACCCAGTAGTGCAATTGCAGGGTCATAGGGAAGTTCTATTTTTAATTTCTTGAGGAATCTCCACACTGTTCTCCAAAGAGGCTGCACCAACTTGCATTCCCACCAACAGTGTAAGAGGGTTCCCCTTTCTCCACATCCCCTCCAACACATGTTGTTTCCAAAATTAGCAAGACAGGAAACTATAGCCTTTTAATATAGTTTGAAATCAGGGAGCATGAGGCCTCCACTTTTTTCTTTTTGTCAAGATTGCTTTGGCACTTTGGGATCTTCTGTGGTTCCATACAAATTTTAGGATTGTTTTTTTGTGAAAAATGCTGTTGGAATTTTGATAAACATTGTATTGAATCTGTAGATTGCCTTGGGTAACAGGGACATTTTAACACTATTAGTTCTTCCAATCCATGAACACAGGATATTTTTCCATTTATTTGTGTCTTCTAACAGCTACTTGTATGTAGTGATTTATAATACATATTTTGAACTCTCAGTGTGTTTCTGAGTTCTATTTTGAAAACTTCTTATAGTTGATTGACATCTTTGCTTGGATATCAAAATTAAATCAATAACTCAGCATGTTCTTAATCGAACTTATAATTTTCTCCACCTGTCTGTATCCATACACATAAGCTTTTACAACCTATACATCTATTTTTGTTATTGACATTATTATCATGTAAATTTGAAACTGTTACAAGTTCATGAACTGTAACTAAATTGCGGACATAATATAGTACTATACTGTATCTCACTGCTTTTCACAAATTCTTTATCTTTAATTCTAGTGTTGTGGTTTTATTTAAAGATGAAAGCTTTGTGGTTTTCTGACATGGATTCCTACCAGAGTAGTTGGCTTTACTAACTCTATGCCCAGCTTTGAGTCTCAGTTTTCTCATCTATAATATAGATATAACAATAACCGCTGCACATTGTTGTAATTATTAAGTGAGATAATAGAAGAAGAGAGAGAGTGGTTAACAGCATTTGTAAAATAGCAAACTTCAACACATTGTAGTTAATTTTATTTACTAGCAGTGTTACCCTGGTTTACCAGCTCATCAATTCTTTAATAGGAATATTTTAATTATAAAAACCTAAAAATACATCGAATTGAAATAAAAACCCACATGCTTGATGCCAATTTCTGCCATTAATATTTTACTATAGTTGCATCCCACCTATCTGTCTATCCATCCTTTGATCCATGCATCAGTCTTATGTCACAGTAAACTATCAGTGCAAATGTCAGTGCACTATCTGTTCTTTAGATTCCATCATGCATATTTAGCATTTGTATTTGCTTTCTAGTTTTACTTTTGATGTAATATATATCTAATGCTATATTTAATGATGTAATGTAATATATATACAGATTTGCCTTCCAGTTTTACTTTTGATGTTACACACACACACACACACAAATACAGGTGCTGTATAGATATAGATGCTATATAAATATGTATATACAGATAGATATATGTATATTAAAAGATACATATTACTTTTATTATCTCTCTCTGCATACATCTTCAGAGAAAGAGAGATCCAGAAATATTAAGAGTGAAGCACAAATTCTGTGTAATACAAACTTCTATGAAGTTATCAAACATTAGCATCATCCCAGGAAGTGTCCTCCTGCTTCTTCCCAGTCTGTTCTCACCCTCATCTTTCAGAGGCCACCACTGTTCTAACATTTTTTCACCATATTAGTTTTGCCATTAGTAAGATTTCTTTCACTCAGCAAAATTCTTTTGAGATTTATCTGTGGTGTTTGTGTCCATAATTCTTTCTTTTTTTTTTTTTTTTTTTTTTTTAATGACAAGTTAGTTTTTCCACTCTGCTATTGATGGGCACCCAGGATGTTCCCCATTTGGGGCTAGTATGAATGAGATTCTCTGAAAATTCTTATATATAGCCATATGTTTTCATTTTTCCTGCATACATACTTTGTGATGAAACTGCTACATTTTAAGTTAGATATATATTTAGGAATGTTAGAAGCTACTAATTTTTTCCCCACATTGGTTGTATAATGAACAGCCCTATAAACTATGTATGAGGTTTCAGTTGCTCTATTACTTGCTCACATTTGGTTTTGTCTGTCTTTGCATTAGTTTCGGGTGGCTGAGGGTGTTCTGAAGTCTCTCTGATTTTTCAGTTCAGAAAAATCTCCAGTTTTATTTTAGTTTCCCCAACGGATACAGATTTGTCTTGCCCCCTGACTAACAGCCAGAAAAATGGTTGCTCACTCAGTGTCATTCCCTTTTTCCAAATTTAGACTCCCCTCTAGAATCTGTCTGCTTTTGATCATGTTCCAGTTGCTTTAAGCTTCATTTATTTCCTCAGATTTTATAATTATCTGTGAGAGGGTTATGCCCAGTAGGAACTTGCTCAGCTACACTGGAAGGTGAATGCTTCGAGTCTCATAGGCCTATTTCAGTATCATTCTAATTGTTCTTCTGAGCGTCATTTTTCAAGATTTCTTACCCCTAATTAACATCAATCCCAGATGAAACATACTAATGCATGTAAGCCTTTCCTCTGTTAAAAATATCTTTAGCGGTTCCTTTACTCATGGAAACAATAGTTCGAACTCCCACAGTCTTAGCTTAGTGTTCAGGATTCTCCATTATCCAAATCTATACCAGTTTTCAGTGTATTTTCTCACAATACACATAGTTTTTGAGAGAAAAGATCTACCAAAAACCTATTCTTTCCAAAATATTCTACATGATTACTACTGAGAACATCCTTACAATTGTGACCTCTAATTTTATAATCTAGATTGTTTGGGTTTGAGTTCCAGCTCTATCATTTATTAGGTATTTATTGTTGGCAGTGACCACTCCAGTAATAGTAAGAATATTAATAATAATATGGGGCGCCTGGGTGGTGCAGTTGGTCAAGCGGCCAACTCTTCATTTTGGCTCAGGTAGTGATCTCGATGTCCTGGAATTGAACCGTGCGGCAGGCTCCGCGCTCAGCACCGAGTCTGCATCAAGGTTCTCTTTCTCCTTTAGCTCCTCCCCCACGCTCACTTGTATTCTCACGCTCGCTAAAATAAATAAATAACTCTTTTAAAAAAATACTAATAAAATACCAGTTATGATTTATTAAATTCTTAGTATATTGGAGAAATCTTATTACTAAAAGTTGTAGAATAAGCACTCAATTTTAGATAAGACTATTAATATATTGCTTAATCTGTATATCTTCTTCCCCCATAAGATGAAGCTTTCCAAATTAAAGGGGAGAAAGTTCTTTTTTAAAACTACACAGGGGGGAAGTTAACCAAGATGCTCATTGACATAGGAAGCTCTTGAGCTCCCTTCCTTCTATTGATAACGCTGAACGGACAGCTCCATGTAGAGAAACTCCCTCTGAGAGAGGAAACTAGCTGAACCACTCCTTAACACTAAATGAATAGAAAATATCCACTTTGAGACAAACTCTCACCATAAACTCCACACACAGCACAGTGACGTGGAATCCTGAGGGAAAGCCCAACTCCCAACTTATTCCTGAAGAATGACGTACTTGGACTCACACCTAAAGCCCCAACTTTAAAGACTTCCACTGAGGGACAAGTTCCCAAACATCAAGCTCTGAAAGCCAATGGGGCTTATGTCCAGGAGACACATAAGACCATGTCAAACAAAAGCAATTCTTAAATGGGTGTGCTAGCACACCACAGCTCTCCCCATGAGGGCTCAGGGCAGAGGCAGCAGGCAAACCACCCATCTCCCAGTCTTCCCCTAAAACAGGTATATCTGCATACTTTATAAGCTGTTGCCAAAGGGCCAGATTTCTAATTTAGCAGAAACTCGGAGCTGGCTGTGACACTCCTCAAAAAACGTGAAGCCAGCAGCTTCCTCTCTGGCCCTCTCTTCCCAGCTTGCTCCAGTAATAAAACCAAGTCACCAGTGACTTCCCTGGAAGGAACTTGCACACACATCTGGTGCTCCAGCTTTGGCAGCTGCCACCTGAACAGCATGCACCGGAAACTCCTCGCTCTAATAGCCAAAGGAGCCGAAGGGGCTTGCATTCACAAGTCCCGCACGACCAAAGTGAACAAAGAAACGCCTAAATTGGCACAGGTGTCCCTCCCTCAGCCCACCCCTCCCCGCTGCATCATAGCTATGCACGTGGGCCCAGCTCAGAGGGAGCAAATGAAAAAGTCCATCCCCTGGTTTTTCTTTGGACAGGGCTTAACTATATGCTTTCCTAACATATTGTTATCTAGGAGGTGACGGTGCTCCTCCTCTGTGGGACACTGATGAGTCTAGACATACCCTAGAATACTGAAAGTCACCAAGTACAAAATAAAGTGGCTTGGTCACCTCTCAGAGTCAACTGAGAGCTCTGGACAGGCTGACTGAGGAGATTCATCTCCTCCGTGAGACCAGTCAGTGAAAACTGGGAGAGCTGGCTTTTTTATCTAATGTGTAGGAAGCCACACAGAAGGTTAAGGAAAATGAAGAAATAGAATATGTTCCAAACAAGAGAATAAGATAAATATCCAGAAAGAGATTTATTTAAGTATTTAAATTCTAGTTAGTTAACACAGTGTAATGTTAGTTTCGGGTGTCCAGTACAGTGATTCAACACTTCCATAGGACAACTGGTGCTCATTGTGACAAGTGCGCTCCTCAATCCTCATGGCCTATTTCTGGTAACCATCAGTTTGTTCTGTACAGTTAAGAGTCTGTTTCTTGGTTTCTCTCTCTCTCTCTCTCTCTCTCTCTCTTTCCCTTTGCTCACTTGTTTGCTTTCTAAAATGCCACATATAAGTGAAATTGTGTGGTATTTGTCTTGCTCTGACTTATTCCAGAAACAGAGCTTTATGAAACAGAGATAAGTGATTCCCTGATAGAGGTTCAAAATAATGATAAAATGAATGAAACAAGATGGGATCGGGAGGGAGACAAACCATAAGTGACTCTTAATCTCACAAAACAAACTGAGGGTTGCTGGGGGGATGGGGTTCGGGAGAGGGGGGTGGGGTTATGGACATTGGGGAGGGTATGTGCTATGGTGAGTGCTGTGAAGTGTGTAAACCTGGCGATTCACAGACCTGTACCCCTGGGGATAAAAATACATTATATGTTTATAAAAAAAAATTAAAAAAAGATATAAAACAGATAATAAAATAAATAAATAAAATAAAATAAAGCAATAAAGCTTAAAGCAATAATAAAAGCAAAAATAAAGCAATAATCTTAAAGATGCTCATCTAGGTGCCTGGGTGGCTCAGTGGGTTAAAGCCTCTGCCTTTAGCTCAGGTCATGATTCCAGGGTCCTGGGATCGAACCCCACATCGGGCTCTCTGCTCTGCAGGGAGCCTGCTTCCTCCTCTCTCTCTCTGCCTGCCTCTCTGCCTACTTGTGATCTCTGTCTGTCAAATAAATAAATAAAATCTTAAAAAAAAGAAGATGCTCATCTAAGAGCAATGTGTGAACAAAGTAAGAATTTCAATGAGAGGTAGAAAATAAACATCCTAAACAGAAATCAGAGCTGAAGAATATAAAACCAAAATAAAGTCCCTTGCTATTATTGTATTGCTGTCTGTTTCTCTCCTCAGACCCATTAACGTTTGCTTCATATTTAGGTGCTTCTGTGTTGGGGGCATAAATATTTACAAATGGTATAACCTCTTAATGAATTAACCCCTGAAATGAAACTACTTAAGTGTCCTGTGGTAGATGAAGGATAAAGAGAATGTGGGATGTTTATATCTATATCTCTATATCTATATATTTATGTAAAATGGAATATTATTCAGCCTTTAAAAAGAAGGCAATCCTGTCATTTGTGACAACACTGGTGAAACTGGAGGACATTGTGCTAAATGAAATAAGCTAGAAAAAGAAGAGCAAATACTTTAAGTTATCACTTTGATCTGAAATTTAAAAAAAAAAGTTGAATTCATGGAATCAGAGAATAGAAAAGTGGTTGCCAGAGGCCAGAGAAAATAGGGAGAGATTAATAAAAAAAGGGTACAAACTTTCAGTTATAAGATGAATATAAGATGAATATAGTCTGAGTATCTAATGTTTAACATGGTGACTATAGTTGATAACACTGTATTGTATAATTGAAATATGCTGAGAGAGTAGAACTTAAATATTCTCTCTCTCTCTCTCTCTCTCTCTCTCACACATACACACACACACACACACAAAGCCAAAGGAGAGGTTATGGATGTGCTGATAACTCTATATAGGGAATCCTTTCACAATGTAGACATCTATCAAATTATCACATTGTACTCTTAAAATATCTTACAATTATATTTGTCAATTATACTTCAATAAAGAAAAACTTACACAGGAGATAGGATCAAATGCCTCATAATAATCTCAAATAGATATTTAGTATTTTGTTTTCCTATCAGAATTATTTGTAGAATTTTTCCAACCAAATTTCTCATTAACCTCTAAATTGCCAAACTAATTGTTGGAAATTGAATTAAGAAAGATAAATTTAATCTCCAAATGAAAAGTAATTTTTCCAACAGTGTGAATTTTGATGAGGTCTGTATGCAGTAAGTACAATTTATCTTCTGGATTAGCCACATTCCAAATGAAATAAAAGAACCAAGTTTGCAATTTTTTTTTTTTGCTTTTTTCTAAACTTCTTACTGGTTGAAGCGTGTGATATGAGTGAAAATAAGTGTTTTCCTCACATAAGGTTTAAAGTATAAGGTAGAAGAGTCAGGAATGTAAAGTTTTATAAACAATTACATGTTTTTAAAATTTAAGAAGATATAAACAATAGTTTATGATTGTGTTTGATTTTACACTATTCAAATCCAAATAGATGACATGAAAAAATACTATAAGAAGATAACATATACCTGAGGAAGGGTAGATAGCACAATGATCCTTCCAAGGAGGAATATATTCTTCTTTAGAGGCATAATTCTTGGTCTCAGGATATGAAATCTAATAGAGTTCTATTAAATATGAGTTTCTATGGTATGCTCTAGAGGAAGTTATCAATGAGTCTCAAAAATTTATGTAATTAATACTGTTTTTGAAAATGCATGGGAAGATGAATTGGTGCATAAAAATTCACTCATTACACAAATTCCTTAAATTTTAAAACTATCAATGGAACTAAAGTATGATTTCAACAAAGATAGGGTGAGGATATCAGTAACTTTTCTTGTGTCCACACTACAGGTAACTGAAAAGTATTGTGCAAATAGAAAATGCTTCCTAAAGTGTCTAGTGCACTAGGTTCATATCGCTTTACAGAGAAATTTGGGAGGACTCTTTATTGCTAAAAACAATATAGTACATTTATTTGCATTTTATGCAAGTACAAAGCTTTTTCACAAATTTTAACTACATTTTATAAGTAAAAACAAATGATATCCATAGCTCGTCCCTTTGTATGGAAAGAATATATAAAGTAACATCTGAAACTAATATAATACTGTATGTTAATTAACTGAAATTAGAATAAAAACTTAAAAAATTAAAAAAGAATATGTAAAGCAAATTTAAAAACATCTAGTCATTGTGCTAAGAAAAAAAAAACCTAACTGATAAAAATATTTTTTATGAAGTATTCAGATATAATCTCTACCTCAAGTAATGTTCTCCTTTTTAAGGTCTTTCATCTTTGTAAAAGGATTAGCTGAAAACTGAAGGGTTTTTTGTTTAGTTGGTTGGTTGGTTGGTTGGTTTCAGGCATAATTTTCTATGGGCAAGTAAAGAATATTCAGTTAATTTTGGCACTGACTTAATTGAATATTCTGTTTGGTTTAATGTTTCATAATATAAGATGATTAACTCTTGATGCCCTGATGTAAATTTATGTTTTTCATCCAGTGGTTTACTCAGGTTTTTTTTTTTTTTAATGCCATTTAGTAACATTTCCTTTAAGCTTAAAAAGAAAACTCAGAAAAATGTGTGAAAAGATCTATTCTTCCTGTATCACGTTGTGTCAGTGACTTACTGAATTTCTTCCACTCTCATAGCCTCACTTATTGAGCATTTGTGTTTGTCAGGCTGTAACTGGCAATGTGTGAAAATGCAAGAAAATAAAGATAATGGCCAAAGATCTTTGTAAATTTACATCCAAGTGGTTTCCTGGGGTTCTAACATGTTACTACTTAAACTATTGGCAGTTTGAAGAATAAAAACAATATTTATCAATGTCTAGGCCTTATTTTGAGTTTAAAGTCTGTGTTCTAGCATAACCAGATTTTCAGAATCTGTGTTCATTAATTTATTCAAATAACCATGTATTTGTATCATCAGCCATGCATTAGGAGTAATTACGCAGAGGAAATTTTTTGTTAGTTTGAAGGAATTAGAAAACATAAAAAAGATTCTTCTATTATAGGAGTGGATAGTCTAATAAAAAATACCATCATTCCATAGATATTGTTATAGTATTTGGCACACACAAAGACAGATAAAATTGTCTTTAAAAAAGTAATAACCAAATTAACAGAAAACTGTAATATGTGCTGGGCTTGGACTCACTGCTATGAATACAAAAAATAGTAACAATGACATCAGTAAAAACATTGATGACAATAATGACTACTGGCAATTATTAAATGCTTATACTCTGCTAGATAAGTTAATCACTTTATATGCATCATCTATTTTATTTTTTTTTAAGATTTTATTTATTTATTTGATAGAGAGAGATCACAAGTAGACAGAAAGGCAGGCAGAGAGAGAGAAGGAAGCAGGCTCCCTGCTGAGCAGAGAGCCCAATGCAGGACTCGATCCCAGGACCCTGAGATCATGACCTGAGCCAAAGGCAGCGGCTTAACCCACTGAGCCACCCAGACGCCCTGCATCATCTATTTTAAATCCTTTCTTTTAATACGTTTGGATTCACTTGGATAGTAAATTGTCGATCTTTTTGCATCTATATTCATAAGGCATATGATGTGTTCTTTTTCTTTTCTTGTGTTGTCTTGTCTGGCTTTAGAGTCAGAATACATCTGGCCTCGGAATGAGTTAAGTTGTGCTGCCTCCTCTTCTACTTTTTGGGAAGAGTTTGAGAGGATTCTTACTAATCCTTTAAATGTTTGGAAGAATTCAACAACGAACTCATCAGTCTTGGACTTTTATTTGCCAGGCTATTTTTTATTACTGATTCAATGTCTTTATTTGTTATAGGTCTGTTTGGATTTTTTATTTCTTCTTGAGTCAGTTTTGATAATTTGAGGATTTTAAGGAATTTGTGAATTCTATCTAGGTTATTTCATTTGTTGAGGTACAATTTTCTATAGAATTCTTTTATAACTCCTTTAGTTCTCTAAGTCAGTATTAAGCTAGGAGAGTAAATGAAAAGAGAATGATCTAAGACGGGTCATTCATCAGCCCTGTTATGATGAATGAATCAGATCTTACATGGAAATCTGAAAGCTATGCACATGCAGGTGCAGGAGTAGGACTGAGATACAGAGCTAGGGCAGAGTCCATGGAAAATTGTTGGCTTTTTTGGCCTTATCTCAGTAAATTTGAAGTGAAACATGATGGTGGCCTTGTGTTTGCTATTGGTTGTCCTGGCTAGCAGTTGAGAAGGGGATACAAATTTCAGAACTTAATAGATATTGTTTCACTTTCACCTTCCAAATATTGTACAACTTCATTTCAATTCTAAAACTTGGAATTATATGGGATAAAAAAGATTCTGGAAACCAAATTGATAAGACAATCAACCTGATATGTTAATCCCAAGCTAAAGCTTTAAGGGGAGATATTATTGTTGTACCAGTTCTTCCTGTAAGAATTAGCTGCTATACCAAAATAAAAAATCCTTTATATGAAAAGCCGGACAAAAAACAAACATTAATGAAAGTGGAACAGAAAGAAAGATTCCTTGATCATATTCTCTAGTAGCTGCACCAATGTGCATTCTGGACATTGTTTATAAAAGAAAAATAAAGTCATATATGGAAGTGTAATTTGGTTGTCTAATATATGGAGCCAAAGACAACCTTAATGGATAGACAATTTGGTACTGGAAGTGTAGCATAATAAAGAACTGGCAACTTCACCAGAGATTCACACCCAAGCTCCAAGATCATGACACCTCTATAGAAGATCCATCTAAGTATTAGTTTGATGGCTCTTGGAAGAAAATCTGGATGAAACAAGACATCATAGCATAAGTGGAAATAAAAATCAGGCATACAAATTAGGGTAGAAAAGATGGATTTGTTTTTTATGGCAAGCAACATTAAGACCCATAAACCCAGTGATTAACCCTTTCTTCTAAGATCTTTGATAGTGACTAATATACAAGATTTTATTTGTTAATGTAAGGAATAAATGATATAGAAATTTGCAATTTCCTGCAAAGATAGAATACCAAAAGAAAAATAGGAACATGACCTGTACAAATCTAATTAATTAAGAAGCTTGAATACCTCATCCGCCTCACACTGTAAATTGGAGTGTTGATTTGAGAAAGTGTGGGTGTCAAAGATTACTGGTGGAATGGAGTCTGCAGTCCCAAACATGCCTCCAGAGGTACTAGATCTAAGTTGAGGATTAGAGATCAAAATAATCAGGTTAGCTCCTTTGTTTCAATATGAAATAATAGTCTGTGAGTAAAAGAATTGCTGCCAACTGAAGATGTCATGTTTCTCTCCATGAATCAGAGGGAGAGATGATGGACAAAAAGAAGATGGAAGATAATATTAACATGCAGTACTGATATGTAACTCAATTCTTAAATGAAAACAGGGAACTATTCAAACAAACAGAACTGTGTATATTAAGTTTTTGTGCCTATTCAAATCATTATCAATCAAATGATCTATTTTATTTTTTTATTAAATCTTCTAGTTCTTAATTGTTTATTCAAGTAGAACCTCTTCACAACCCAAGCATAACTTGATGATAATGGAAAGGCAGGATGATATGGCGACATGTGCCCAGACCTGGAAAAACAAATGCACAAAGGAAAAAAGAGACAAATGAACACACGCAGAAAAACCAGACTCATATACAGAGAGCCAACTGGTGGTTTCCACAGAGTAGGGGTGTGGGGAGATAGGTGGAACTGATAAAGGGGATTAAGAGTACACTTATTCCGATGAGCACTGAGTAATGTATAGAATTGCTGAATCATTATATTGTACACCTGAAACTAATAAAACACTGTGTGTTGATTGTACTTGACTAAAAATAAATAAATAATACCTGTTATGGAAAGCTTGTTTTCATGCTGTTTTTTGGGATGGGGGCAGATCTCAGTGTTTTAAGAAACTTCCTGGTAAAGGAAGCTGAGGACTGGAGGGATTTTAAGCAGGAATGTAGCTCTGCTGTAACGAGCTCCACTTTGATCTGTTTTTAATATCAAGATTTCATGTAAGATTTTGTTTAAAATTGGGGTTAGTAAGAGAAGTGCAATATACATTTGGATTTGATCTTTATAGTTAAGAGTATTCAATCCCCATGTTTCCTTTTTAGTTCTCATAGCTGTTTGACGGAGGTATTTTTATCTCTGCATTATAGAAAAATAAAATAAAGCTTTGAGTTTCCAGAGGTATGACTAACACCTGGATCTTCTAACACTAAGACTAGAGCTTTTAATCCTCTAAATCTCACAACGTCGTTATAAGACAGAAAAGACAGTTCCAGTATCTAACAAGAAACCTCAGACTCAGGGATGTGGTGTAAATTGAGTGAGGTGAGCGTTCAAATACAGAACTTTTATGACTGTACCAATTCTGTCTCCTTTTTGAAATTCTGGGAGCCAAATTAATTAAGATCATTCTCTGTTAATAATGTATTGCATTTGGTAAGAGGATTAACTAACTTCCTAACTTAAGCATTTGCCTCTAATATTATAATCTGAACATCAACATTTTATTTATTTGGACTTTCATTTATTTTTATCTATTATGTTCTTGGATTTGCAAACAAATACATTTCCTTCCAAGTACTATTGAATTTTATTTTATTTTTTTTTCCTGGCTTTTAAACTTTTTGAGAAGTGATTCATCAAATATTTTCAAATTTATTTATTTTTCTCTTTGCCTAATTTTGCTAATTTTTAAAAAGATTTATTTATTTGTTTTTGAGAGAGAGAGAGGGCAGCTGAGGGTGTGTGGGTAGAGGGAAACTCGGGTGAACTCTTTTGCTGAGTGAAGAGTCTGACTTGGGGGCTCTCTCCCAGGCCCAGAAATCATGACCTGAGTCAAACTTAGGAGTCAAATTTAAGAGTCGGTGGCCCAACTGATTGAGCCATCCAGGCAACTCTTAAATGCTGATCTTTTAATCAGTTATATTTTTGACAGAAAAAAATGTCTCAAACATAATCTAAGCACTCTAACATTTTATATTATTGAGTCTTTTAATGGTTGACTTATGTGCATACTAATGAAAAACTTACTCATTTTATAGTTAGGGAAGAAAATGGATTTCTATATATCAAGTGTTTATCTTGTATGTGTGGATGTGTCTGTATGTGCTCATAGAATAAGATGTATTGTTCTTTATGTTAAATTTTAAGTTATTCAGAATAAAGTTATTATTTCTACCTTATTTTCAGACCTGACACCAGGTTATTCTTTCCATTGTCAAATGCAAGTTTTAAAGAACAAAATTATCGAATCTCTCACACCAGAGTATAGATTAAACAATTATTTAGGAAAAAAATGTAAATTTTCATCCTCCCCCAACACACAGAGTATAAGCATTTGTAATTTTTTTCTGCATGTAGCTTTGTTCTCTCTAGTTTGATATCCCTTGTTTTTCCATTCTTGAATTGCTGTGCCTAGTTTTCTAAATTTTCATGGCATTTCAAGCTTGCTCCTTAAATGCCTAGAATTATTGTCATACCTACACAAAATTTTGATTAATTTTGAATGTGAGTTCTAGAAAAACACAAGTTTTTAGACTTTTAAATGTAAAATATTAACTAAGCATTTTGTAAGTAAAAACATTTGGTGAATAATGGTAATGATAACATTAAACTTGTTTATTTAGGTCTTACAGTCTTAACTATTTTTCATGGGGCATCCGATCTAATCACACGTCGTGGAACAAAGTTTGAGGAATTTTGATTTACTTTATGAAACTTTTTCCTGTTATATGTACTTGGAAAGACGTGCTCAATGAACAGGAAACTGGAATGAGCAATACAAGTTTTGAAATTCCATTTTTAGTTCTCCATCATACTGTGAGAAAAATAGCTTTCTTCACCAGAAATAGTTATTTGGTCAGGACCCTTGTAAAGGATACTTCAGAAAAGTAGGACACTATCCATTCATGTTAATGCATACTAATTTCAAGCAGTTATAATGCACCTCAGTTTTTAAATGAAGATTTAATGAGAAACAAGAAAATAAGGTAATAGTCAAATAATACCTTTTATAGTTTTCTGGGGAGGTTCCCCCTGCCCTCCAGTTGACTTCATTTCCTTGGTATTCTTTCACTATTTTATACATCTGATTTCTCACAATGCCTTTTAGTTCGACTAGCACACAAAACTATATATTCTTCTCACATAGACACTATACCTGTCACTCAGAGCACAACAGAATTTCTTCCAGGACTTTGTACTTTTATAACTGCTTTCATCCACGGATCTCATAAAACCTGGCAAACATGATCTCATTATTCCTCAGGATATTCCTGTGAAGTTGGTGGGTGGCCAGTATTTTGTAAAGTGCTTTATCCAGTTTACATAAGGTATTACTCTCTGTATTATGTAGCTTTTGTGAGTGAGTAATGTGACAATGGACACAGAAAATACAGTGCAGACCTAGGAAAAGAACTTGTGCTAACAAGAAAGGCCCAACACCTCATCTCTTCAGATGTTGCTTCTCTTCTGTGTCTTCTGTGTTGGAACAGCCTATTGCTCAATTCTGACATACCATTTTTACCATTATTTATTTATTTATTTATTTATTTATTTTTATTGCTATGGTCTTTATGAAGATTAGGTTATTCTGCAGTTATTTTACCTCTGGGTTCCAGAGATGAAAGGTCTGCATAAAATACACAAATTATAGTGTAGTTTATTATAGACCTACTAAAATAGCTTAATCATTAAATAGTTCCATTTATTTTTGAACTACACATCAGGAATCAGTGAGTTCATTAATACATTTGATCATTAAGAAAGAAAAATCTTTAATTTCAGGGTAATGGTTACTTCTGGATTTAGGAAGAGTAATGCAATACAGAGGGGCTCTACAGAGGACAGTAGTAATTTTATAATGTTTATTGCGTGAATTAGGTGTGGTGTAAGATATGTTTTATGGTATTATTTATAGCTTTTGGTCTATCTACTCTTTCACAATAATTAGAAAGGAAGAGAGAAAAAGTGTGTTCATGGTGTTCCAAGCAAAGCACTAGGTCATGCAGGAAAAGAATGAGTGATAGCGGTGGGTGCTTGAATAGTGGGAATAATTTTTAGACATCTTGTGTCAGATGGTCTGTTACATAGACAGGAAGTATTGAATAGCATGTGGAGATTTGAAGCCCAGAGAGAAAATGAGATGGGTTCTTGACTTGGAAGTTATTGAATTATCGACTTCTGGGGAGGCAAGGGCGTAGATAAGCTTTCCTGGAGAGTTCAGCTTGTAGATGCGTGGGAGGAAGAAAGGACCTAAGATTTTACAGTGAGATAAAGCAACTTTAATGAGAGAGGCAGAGGAAAAGAAGTCAAGTAATAAAAATAATATAATGGGTTTTCAGCTCAGAGTGAAACAATGTGCCCCAGGTTCTGCCCCTGTTCCTCTTTTAGGGGCATCAGAGTTCTCTGTAGCTTTGAAGTATCCTAGGATATTGTTGGCAGATATTCTATTCTTTAAAGAAGTTTGGTTGTGAAGGGAAGAGAGAGAGAGAGAGAGACCAGTGATAGGGTAATCACCGGAGGGCAATTGGATGTGCTGCCTTTTTTTCTTTTTCTTTTCCTTTTTTTGGAAACAGATTGCAGAAAAGTGAACATGTGTAAGTAGCCAGTTAAGAAAAAGAGGAAAAAAATGATGATGCAAGAATGCAGTAGCTGGGTATTACTTTGTTAGGCAGTAATACATAAGAGAACCAGATAGAAATCCCTTAGAAATAAAAAAGGCAAAATCATGTAGAAGAGGTTGATTGCCATATTAAAAACATAATAATAAATACAGCTAATAATTTCATACTTAATGTACAACAGCCCCTCTTCCGCCCACATGTCATGGGTTAAGTCATTTGTATCTCACAAGTCTATGACATAGTACTATTATCCTCCCAATTCACATGTAAGAAAGTGAGACACAGAAAGAGTAAGTAGCCTAGATGAGATTTGAATCTTGGCCATCTGCTTTCAAATTCTGAGCTTTTAAGACCATCCTATGCTGTTGCTTCAGGGTTAGGTCTTCGAGACAGAAGAAAGCAAACATGAGTGAATGAAACTTGGAGCTCAAAGTGACAATGAAAATTTAGACAATTTAGACGATGAGAATTTAGCTCTCCATAAAGTGGTGAGGATAATGAAGGGCAAAAATGTGTTTATTAATCTAGTAGAGCCACACATGATTTTCTGGGTTACTCCATTTGAGGATATTTTCTAGCAATGCTAATATATAGGGTAAGATATTCTTCCAAAATAGAAAATACAAAATATAAAGAAAAGGATAAAGAAGAAAAAAATTATAATTGAGCTATCCAGAAATAATCTGATATCATATTTGTACTTTTATACACATAGTTATAGATATATATTATTATATGTGTAATACATAAAGATATAATTTTATAAACATATATTATAATTTTTAATAATTAATTAAAAATTATTCTTCCAATGAAATTATAGGAAAATTCATTCACTGATATCAACAGACACATACATGCAATAACCTTGCAAGTAATCAAATGAAGCAAGTGTCTAGAATTTTCTATTACAGTGCTCACTAGCATACTTCTGAAATGCAACATGTTTAAATAATTTTCATAAAGTCCTAGTATTAGGCAATATTTACAAGGAATTAAAATATCTTTTCATTTGTGTGTAACATTCACTATTAAGGATTAACAGATGTGAGTTTCTAGGGAAGGACATTTTCAAATTAGAATAAAAATAAAGAGGAAAAACAAATGTTTTTCCTGATGACAATACTAAGAGCTTTTCCTGAGCTGAAGACAGAGAACACACGAGAGCTGTAGGTACAGACAGAGGGTGATAAAGACTGAGCACAAGCACTGAAGAAAAAAAATATATGTTTCTGTAACAGAAATTTGTAGTTCAAACTGAAGTAAAGAAACCAAACTGATCTTTGATTTCAAGAACCAGAAAGTATCCTACTTGCAAAGATAAAAGTGAATAACACCTAATTACACAGAAAACTGTAATTCGTGTCATTCCATGTGCATTATCTACATATGGAAATAATGTTGAGATCAAGGTAGTTTTCTGTCCTATTTTTTTCCTGAATAGAACTTTTTTAAAAAAATAAATCAAATTAAAACAACAGTGAAGCATAAATTAGTTCTAAAAGCTATAAAATAAAAATGCTTTAAAAAAACATTTAAAAAGTGTACTTAAAATGGAGCTCTCATCTCTTTTTAAATGAATTCTTTCCAATTCCTCATTCTAGTTCAAATCTTAAATTGTACTTTCTACTCAGGTATTATATATCTATGCCTCTTTCTAGATTTTTTTCTAGATCTTTGTTTCCTTATTAATTAATGTAGATTACAAATTACCTTAAATATACATATCTTAAAAGACATTTTAATATTATTAATTCATACATGATTAATATACAAAATTTTGAAAAATGAAAAAATAAATGTATCTCATAAATCTCTGCACTCAGCGGTTACATTATTAATATTTTTCATATACCTTTTGAATATTTTCTATAAAATGTTTTAAAGGAGTGATTATACTGTAAATACTTTAAAAACAGTTTATTTGAAATATTTCAAGCTTATACAAAAATATTAAGAATAAAAATACTATGGCAAATACTCAGCTGCCCTTTACCCAGATTTACATATTGTAATATTTTGTACCATTCACTTTATGTACATATTTTTTTTACTAACAGAGAATGTATTATTTGTTTCAGGGGAACAGGTCTGTGATTCATCAGTCTTGCACAATTCATAGCACTCACCAGTGTGCATATGTTTTAATTCTGTCTTTGTCATTTAATATGTTCCAAATAGTTTAAATATGAGTAAATATTCTTCTGCAACTTAACTAACGAATGAAATGTTTAATTGCATGCTTATGATATGGTAAATCCCTAATGTAAATGCTTTTGATGTATCATAAAATTCTAAAATAATTTTATTTTATGTAGGTTTACATATATTTATATGTGATTTTTATTTATGCATATTCTATAGAGGAAAAAAATGGAAGATGAAAGACTGTCTAAGGACATCCAGCCAGTCAGAGGAGGAACTAGGATTTAATATCATGTGTCCAGACTAGCTACTTTTTGCTATATGACAAATGACTATAAAACTTCGTGACTAGAAAGTACACACATTTATTATCTTCCATTTTCTGTGGCTCAGGAATCTGGGAGTGGCTTTGGTGGGTGGTTCTGGCTCAGGATATCCCAGCAAACTTCAGTCAAGGGGGCAACCAAGATTGCAGTATTCTCAAGGCTCATGAAGATGAGACAACTCCAAGTTCACACATTAGGTGTCAGGCTTTAGAAGATCTGCTCTGGGGCGCCTGGGTGGCTCAGTGGGTTAAAGCCGCTGCCTTCGGCTCAGGTCATGATCCCAGAGTCCTGGGATCGAGCCCCGCATCGGGCTCTCTGCTTAGCGGGGAGCCTGCTTCCTCCTCTCTCTATCTCTGCCTGCCTCTCCGCCTACTGTGATCTCTGTCTGTCAAATAAAAAAAAAAAAAAAAAAAAAAAAAAAAAAAAAAGATCTGCTCTAAGTTCACAATCACGGCAGCTGTCTTCCCTCGTCAGAATGAATGATCCAGGAGAAACTGAGAAATAGCTCCCACAGTAGAAGGCACTGTCTTTTAGTAACCCAATCTTTAAAGTGGCATCCCATCACTTTTGTCATTGTCTATTCAGGAAAAGAAAATCGATTTGTCCAGAGAACAGTCACAGGGAGCGGATTAGAGAACCCTAGGTCACTGTGTGCTGTCTTCTGGGCTACCTACAATTCCATGCTTTTCTGAATTACTCCCAGTGAGAGCCATCATATTTTGTGTACCAGTTCCAAAGGTTGATTATTCAGGATGCTCCTAACTTTAAATGCTATTAAAAACTTTGCTGTGAAATTATTTCCTTATGAGTTAATAAAATAAATCATCTATCTATCTATCATCTATCTAATCTATCTTATATCATAAGGCATTTATTTTTATAAAAAGTATTGAATTTAGAATAAGAAGATCTGTTTGTGGGATAACTGAAAATCCATTTCATTTCTGAAACTCAGTGTTTTCACCTGTAGACTTAATTCTTAAAGGTCAGGGAATGCTCTTTGTTCACCTGTTGATCCCCAGATCTTATCATAAGGTCGAAATTTTTGTAGGCACTCAGTACACCTACTGTATCAGAAGGCTCGTAAAATGTAAATGAGATATTGAATGAGAAATTATTTGGAAAATTACAAAGAGCTATGAAAATTTAAAGTCTTATAAAAATTTTAAGAACCTGTTTTGGTTTAATTGCCAAAAGAATTATTATTATCATTATTTTAACATTTTGTTTTTAAATCTCACTTTGACTTGTTTTAGGTTCTCATTTCAGATAGTTCCAGTATTTATTTATTTACTTAGGTAGGTCTTTTATTAATTTATATTTCCTTTTTTTTTTTTTTTTTGATAATGCTGTCCATTTCTCATGGTCAATTCTGTATTAGGTACAACCACCACAATTTGTTTTAGATTTTCTATATGCATCTTCAGAATTGGGTCACATGATAAATTGATCACCTCTATTTTTCCCACTCTATGCTCTGGTGTTTTGATTGTTATTTCAACAGTCAAATATGCCTTTCTGCTTATGAGTTTACTATGAGTCTTTCTGAAATCATCATGTCCTAGAAGGTTATCTTTACTTACTGGACTCCAGATTCAAAAAGCCACCCCTTTCATGAAAGCTCTAGTTGTTAACCTGTACAAAGGTATTTAGATTGGTATTAATTTATTTCAACATGTTGTTCTAAAATTCATTAATTCTAATTGCTATTTGTCAGGGACATGTCCAAATATACTATTTTTGAAAGTTGCCTATGTTTGAAAAGCTATTTTATAATACAAAGCAATGTCAGCATTCCAAATAAATGAGATGTTTATGATATACTTGTGTATTATATTTTAAACCAATTATTTCATTGAAAAAAGAAGTATTGACTTTCAGGTATTTTTTGCAATATAACAAATGTTTTGTTGAGTTTCCATCACATGCCAGGCACTGTCCTTTGGTTTTAGGACTATAATTATAGTGAACACACAAAGGTCATGTTCTCATAAAGCAACACCCTAATTTTTAGAGGTGGATGCTAAACAAATGAACTGATAATAATTTATTTTAGTAGTAAGTACTACTAATAAAGGTATATTTCTTTTTTTTAATTTTATTTTTTCAGTGTTCTGAGATTCATTGTTTATGTACCACACCCAGTGCTCCATGCAATACATGCCCTCCTTAATACCTACCACCAGCCTCACCCATCCCCCTACCCCCTCCCCTCTAAAACCCTCAGTTTGTTTCTCAGTCCACAGTCTCTCATGGTTCATTTCTATTAGCTATGATAAGATCTGCATATGTAGGAATAAAACAAATATATTTTATACTCAAATTCTTTTGACCTTGCAAGTTATTAGATCTACAAATGTATATGGGTCGCTTTATAATGGATTTATCTCTCAAAAGATTAATTCTTAGATAGTTTATTTATACCACACTAACAAATAACAGGGAGACAAAAAACAATAAACATGGGTTTTTATATCCTCAGAATACCTAGGAGCTTGGGTCCACCAATTAAAATAGTTAAGCATGCTATATGACATTTACAGTCACTTGTGTGAAAAAATATTCTATTTACCAATGGTCCAAATAGTTGTTCAGATTAAAATAATGGCTGGATATGTTATTTTTGGCATTTACCCCATGCCCTAAAATGACAAAAGGGTAATTTTTTTTTCCTTTTCCATCAGAGTTATGCCAAACCATATATATATATGTATCTATCTCTCTATCTATCTATCTATCTATATTTATATGTATCTATCTATCTCTCTCTATATATTTATATGGATTTCATATCTAACTGAAGACATTGAGTTATAACATTGAGTAATATCTAATTAGTGTTTGTTTTTTTTTTTAATACAGTGAGCACTAGCTATCAGACTCCTTTGGACAACTGCATGATGTACATTGTTTTGACAAGAAACTTTCTATACTACTGAATGTTTCATTTTTAAAACAGTGTTTCCTTCATGGGTTTACTGCTTGTCAAAATATTTGTTTGAATGATGTAGACACCAGTGATGTATTCCTTGATTTGATGTGGTAAGAATTAATAATTTTATGATAAAAGGTAAGCATTTTGACATTTGAGTTTTTATTTTGTATTTCTATTAAACTTTTTATTAGAGACATGCCATTACTTATAAACTATAAACTTGGCAAATAGACCATCTAGCATCTTGTCTGGAAGTAAAAGCAAATCATTATTTTATTTTAATTCATGACCAGCTGTAAAAGGAAAAGAAGTCACAAGTCGATATTAAATTAAACATAAGAGCAGAGACCCACGGGCTAGTAAGTGACAAGAGATGCTACTTTTCAATGTTATATTTGGAATGAATAGATAAAAATTATAGTCAGGCAGGCATGTTAGTTTGAACTTGAGACAAATTAAATGGTTTTTTTTTTCAAGTAAACAAATCATTATAACTCTTGGTTTGCAAAGTTATGGTAGGTATTTTATGTTTCATAATATCATAGCTACTGACTAAAATCCAATAAAATTTTATTTGTAGAGGACCTTGAGGCCGCTTGCATTTTTTCCAATAAACCTTAATGAAAGAAATTTTTGTTATTTATGTTTACACAAATAAAGAATTTAAGAGCAATGCTCAGACATCTGGTGAATTAAAAACAGTTCCATAACCAAGATGAACTAGGGTGAGTGCTCCCATTAATGAGGTTAGAATTTGTTATCTTAAAAATTAGTATTTACTAGAAAAAAATAATTTGTTCAGTTAGATGTCTGCACCCAGAGAACTATCATATAGTAGGAAGAGAAATAAATTTATATCCAAATGGCTCAGTTTATTTAGGTCTGTCTCTACTATCATTTGGCTTTAGGCAAGTCACTGATTATAGTTTTCTTATTAATAAAATATGATTTTGTGATAATTTAATAAATTAAATTATGGGAAAATTTGAAAAATAGTCTACATGCAATTATAAATGTTTAATGTACATAATGACTTTTTAGTTATTTTAAGTTAATAATAAATATGTTAGAAATAAAATCATAAGCTTTATACTAAAATTGGATTTTTTTTTTAAAAAGAATATATTTCTACAGTTTCTGAGTCTGGAGGATAATGAACGTAGCCATAATCTCTACCCTTGTATCTTCTAAGAGAAAGAGATAGGGGTGGAGATAGAGAGAGAAGGAGATTAGGAGAGAATGTGTATAATCCAGGAGACAAACACACGTGGCCTACCTTTTAAAAATAACTAGAGGCAGGGGTGCCTGGGTGGCTCATTAGGTTAAGCATCTGACTCTTGATTTTGTCTCAGGTCATATTTCAGGGTCATGGGATCGAGCCCCATGTCAGACTCTGCACTGGATGTGGGATCTACTTGATATTCTCTCTCTACCTCTCTCTCTGCTCCTCCCCAACTGCTCTCTCTTCCTCTCTCACATAAATAAATAAATCTTTAAGAAAATAGCTAGAGGAAAAGATTATTATAAACACTAAACTCCAATAGAATTCTTTCCAAGATGCCCACTGTCAGGGGAGAGGGGACTTAGGAGAATATAAGAAAAGAGAAGAGGAAGGTAGAGAACGTAGATGAAACAAAGAAAAAATCAGGACTAGAAAGCCCAAACCAACATATAGTGTTCAACAGACCCTCTGGGAATTGGTATTACACAACACCCACTATAAGGTAGGAAATTGAAGCTATACGGGAAAAAGGTGGGAAGTTCCAAGAAGCACTGCACGGGGAAAGTCAGTCACGTAGAGAAGTGGTAGTACTCCATGTGTTAAGTGACAGTGAAGGTAAAGAAGAAAGTAAGAGGGGAAAATTAAAATTCTTACAGGAATGAAAGAAACAACATATGCCTCACCACTCAACAAAATGATACTTTACTGTACTAACAGAAGAATGTGTATTTGAACTTAAACTGGTGTAAACAAACTTCTAGAAAGAAAAAAACAATCAACTGAATTCATACAAATCTAATTTTAAAATTTCAAATAAAAACATTTCAGCTGACGAAACCACCCCACGAAGAAAACAACCAAGGATCAAAAGAAAACTGAGTGCCACACAACACTCAAAAGTGAATTAAGCATCTTCAAACAAGCATTTGGAGATATTATGAAAAGATTATCATAAATTTAGGATCTTAATGGAAATGAACAAAATATAATCAAAATATAATCAAATGAAGAATTATAATTACATTTCATTAAAAAGTAGACACGCTCAGTAATCAAGACAGTGTGGTATTGTTGAAAGAACAGACAATAGATTAATAGAACAGAGAGGTTAAAAATAGGCCCACATAAATATAGTCAATTGATCTTTGATAAAGGAGCAAAAGCAAGGCAAAATGAAGCAAAGAGTATCTTTGCTGGAAATGGTGCTGGAACAACTAGACCTCCAAATGCAAAAGGAAAATCTAGACACAGACCTTATATCTTTAACAAAAACTAACACAAAATGGATCATAGACTTAAATATAAAGTTTAAAGCTATAAAATTCCTAGAAGACATCATAGGAGTTAATCTAGATGACCTAGGGTGTGCTGATTACTTGTTAGATATAACACCAAAGGCAGGATACATGAAGGAAGGAATTGATAAGGTGGAATTCATTAAAATTAAGAACCTCTGTTCTGTGAAAGACCATGTCAAGAGAATGAGAAGGCAAGCCGCTGACTAGGAGATATTATTTCCAGAAAACAGCTCTGATAAAGGGCTGTTATCCATAGTGTACAAAGAACTCTTAAAACTCAACATTAACAAAACATACAACCCAATTTAAAAATGGGTCAAAGACCTTAACAGAAACTTCACCAAAGAAGAAATAAAACTGACAAGCACATGAAAAGATGCTTTACATGATACGTGATCAGGGAAATGCAAATTAAAATAACAGTGAGATACCATTGCCTACCTATGACAGTGGCCAAAATCTAGAACCTTAATAATATCAAATGTTGATGAGGATATGGAGCAAGAGGAACTTGCATTCATTGTTGATGGAAATGCAAATTGGTACAGCCACTTTGAAGATAGTTTTGTGTTTTATTTTGTTTTTATAAAATTAACGTATTCTTACCGTATGGGTCAAGATCCTTGGCATTTTCTCAAAAGAACGGAAAATAGGACCACACAGAAAGCTGCACATGAATGTTATAGCAGCTTCATTTATAATTGCCAAAACATGGAAGCAGCCAAGAAGTCTTTCACTAGGTGAATGGGTACATAAACTGTGTTACATCCAAGTAATGGAATACTCTTCTACACTAAAAAGAAATGAGCTTTCAAGCCATGAAAAGATTTGGAGGAACCTTAAATACATGTTACTAAGTGAAAGAAGCCACTCTGAAAAGACTAAAATACTACATATTGTACCATTCCAATTAAAAAGGCAAACTGTAGAGAAAGTAAAAAGATTAGTGGTGGGGCTAAATGAGCAATTGAGAGGGAGAAACACAGGCTTCCAGTTTGGAACGAGTAAGTCAGGGGAAGAAAAGGCACAGCATAAGAAATACAGCCAATGGTATTGTAATAGCAATGGTTCAGGATAGAAGGTATGTACCCACACTGGGGTGAGCCTAACATAATGCAGAAACTTGTCCAATCACTATGCTGTACACCTGAAACTGATGTAACATTGTGTGTTAACTGTACTCCAAAATCAATCAATCAATCAATCAATCAATCAGTGATTGGGGCAGGGAGAAGGGATCTTTAGGGCAGTGAAAATACTCTGTATGATACTCTAATGATCGATACATGGCATTTATATGTTTGTCCAAGCCCACTCAATGTGCGGTACTAAAAGTGAACTGTAATGCAAAGTATGGTTTGGATGATTATAATGTGTCAGTGTAGGTTCCTCAATTTTAACAAATGTACTATCTTAGTGAGAAATATTCCTAAAGGAGAAGGTTATGCATGTGTGGGGGCAGGGAGTATATGAGAACTCTTGGTAACTTATCCTCAATTTTGTTGCGAACCTGAAACTATTAAAAATAATACTAAAATCCTATGTATTTAAATTGTACAATTTGGTGATGTGATATAGACACATCTTCAGAAATAGTCACCACAACCAAGCTAATTAACACATCTCTCACTTCAGATAGTTATCATCTTCACTTCCCTCTCTTCTCCTCTTTTCCCTTCCCCTCTCCTTCCCTTCCCTTTCTTTTGCTTTCTGTGTATGGGGTGAGAACACTTAAGATCTACTTTCCTAGCACATTTCAAATTCAAATACACCATGAAGTAGTATTAACTGAGGTCACATTGTTGCATATTAGATCTCTGGAACTTACTTACCTTACATACCAGAAAATTTGTTTCTATTGATCCCCATATCCTCATTTCTTCCTTTTCCTAGCAGGTGGAAACCATTATTATACTCTCTGCTTCTGTACAGATGAGATTATGCAATGTTTTTCCTTCTGCCTCTGACATTTCGCTTAGCACCATGTTCTCCAGGTTCATCCACATTGTTACACATGGCTTGATTTCCTTATTTCTAAAGCTGAATACATTCCATTGTGTGTATAGGTCACATTTTCTTTATCCATTCATGTGTTGATGGATATTTTAGATTGTTCCCATATCTTGACTATTGTGAATAATGCTGAAATTAACATGGGAGTGCTATAACATTTCCTTTGGCTATATCCCCATAAGTGGATTACTGGATCATAAAGCAGTTCTATTTTTAATTTTTTGAGGAGCAGACAAACTATTTTCCATAGTGGATCAGCTATAGCTTTTTTTTTTTTCCTAGAAATGTTTTTGCCTTCTTCTATCTTCTCACCTATTGCTTTCTAGATTCCAGATACATGTATGTTAGACCGCTAGATACTATTTATAAGTTGCCATAACTCAATTTTTGGTTCAGTGCTTTTTTGTGTTTCTTTTCAGTTAGTTTCTAGTTTTGTGTTTTTTTCAGTTAGTTTCAGTGCTCATTGATTGTTATCCTACAGTGAATGGACTCTTATAATTCCATATAGTTACTTTTCGTTTTTAGATACTGCATTTTTCATCTCTAGTAGTTCCTTTAGGATCACTTTATATTTACATTTCTCTGCATATTATGTTCATTTTTTTTTCCTTAGATAGTGGCACATTATTGTAAGAGCTATTTTAATCTCTAGCTGTTATTTCTGTTCTGTGTGTGTGTGTGTGTGTGTGTGTGTTGAGTAATGTTTCTCCCAGGTATTCATTACATATTCTTGCTTCTTTGATCTTGGATATTTTGAATTTTATGTTTTGGTGTGTCTGGATTTTGTTATCTTTCTTGAAAGAGAACTGTAGCTTGCATTGGCAGGCAGTTAAGTTACTTTAGTTAAATTTTATCCTTTGGAGTCTGGTTTTTAAGCTATATGATGTTAGGTGTAGAGCAGCCTTGACTACTTAGCCTAAACACTAAGGAGTTAGGCTAAACACTAAGTTTAGGCCATTGGTCTCTATGGTTTCTAAGAGTTCCCCAAGTGATCTTTGAAAACTATACTCTCTGGTTGATTGAAATTCAAACAGTTCCCAGAATTATGACTGCTCCAGAAATCACTTAGTTCCCAGTTCTCTGATCACTCCTGCTCAGACTGGTGGTTTCACCCTATGCATATACTTCTGTGTATTCAACAAAGACCTAAAAGGACTCCTGAGACTTCCCTTATTGCATACCCCCTCTTCTACATAACCCTGCCACACAATTCCCATCTGTCTCAGTTACTTGATGCATTACAACTATTATGCCTTGGTTGCCTGGGTGGCTCAGTGGGTTAAAGCCTCTGCCTTCAGCTCAGGTCGGCTCAGGTCATGATCCTGGGATCAAGCCCCGCATCCGGCTCTCTGCTCAGCGGGGAGCCTGGTTCCCACCGCCAGCACCCCCACCCCACCTACTTGTGATCTCTGTCTGTCAAATAAATAAATAAAATCTTAAAAAAACAAACAAAACTATTATGCCTTATTTGGTTTTTCCCTCCCTGCTTATACAGCCCAGAAATTGAATCCAGAGAGAAAGCTTGAGAATTTGAATGGTTCATCTTATTTGTTTCCTTTGTTTTTGCTTTTGTTTTTTGTTTTTTGTTTTTACTAGAGTGGACCTCTACTCCCTGATACCCTATCACGTCCAGGAGAAAATTCCATTTATCTATCTATGCATCTATTATTCATCCATTATCTGTCTACCTACCTGATATTTATGAATTTTATACATAAGTTTTTCATTTACATACTCATCAGAGTTCATTAAATTCTCTCTCTCTCTCTTTATTCCTTCTGTTAGGTAATCTGAAGAAATATAGGTCCCCAGTATAATCATCTGAACTTTCCTTCATCTAGCTTTTTTCCTTTGTTTGCTACTCTATTTAAGATATGTCCTTGTAAAAATGTTTTCAATTTTGTCTTGTGCTTTTTAAAAACTAGTTTCTCTCTGTTATAGGTTTCCCTCCAGTTTCTAGAGGTAGCAGTCTGCGTGCTTTTTGTTAGTAAGGTGTTTATGATATAATATGCTTATAAGATTTCTACTAGTAAAGCTTTTCTGTAAGAGAGATTTGAGGATATAATTGAGTCTGTGGTTCACATTCACAGTCACTATGTTAGTGTAGTCAAGCTTGAAAGACTTTGAAATTTAACATTATTTTGATAAGAAAGTCATTTTTTCTGATGCTTATGCAGATGAAATAAAAATTACCATATTCTTATAGTTTGCCTACCAATGCATGATAGTTAAATTATATTAAGGAAAGATAAAAATAAATTAAGTTTTTTTTTCCGTCAGTAAAACATGTGATTGCATGATTTGATTGATAAAGTGAGAATAAATTGCTTTCTTTTGTACTCTTCAGAAATTGGTAATCATTGGATGATTAGCTGACAATTTCACATTTGAAATGTGCTGATTAGCTTGTTTTAACTTAATAACCCTATGATAGTGACCACCTTATCTTGCCCTTTAATTTTAAAATTAATGAAGTAATCTTTTATCGTAGTCTTTTCCACTGTTCTGCCCAATTACTTTAGTGCTGAATGGTACTTTGCATTTTTGCTGGTCCATTAGCTCCATATCATGCTCTTTCTCAACTTCCATATTCAAATATAGGATAATTAAATGCCGCCTTTTAGCATCTCATAACCTTGACACATAAAGTCTCTTTTCTCAGTGGTTCAAATTAATGGATAAATGATAACTTACTCAAAATTGTAATGAGACATTGCTATTTATAAAATGTATATTAAATGCTAAATAAGAATCAATAGTACATGGCTATTATCAATATAACTGGTGGATATGAAATATGAAGTGAATATTAAACTTTTAAATTAGTACATATACATATACACACATATATACTTAAGATAAATGCTTTAGAAACTAAAACTTTGTTAATTTTCCTTTGCTCCCCCAAACCCTGTGGTTTTACGTATATATCTCACATAGGCACATGGCAAGGGGAACCTTATTAATGCTGGAAGAGTGGGTCAATATAAGTGTTTCTAAAGAAGTGGAATATGAATTATATTTTGAATTATGGATAGAATTTAATCAAGGCAAAAATATTAAAGGAAGGAAAAAAAAAAGAATATTTGTAGAGGTCTTGAGAGGAGAGATACATTTAAGAACACGAAAGAAAACCAGTGTAGCTTGAATAGAGATTATGCAAGATGATGTTGGAGAAGACTGCTGGGGGGTTTATAAATACAGAATGACAAAAATAAAGGGAATATGAAATTTTGTGTATTTATTTAATCATTCATTTAACATCTGCAGGGCAGTTACTATGCATTGTATTTGGCAGTAAAAAATAAATAAGGCATGGCCCATTACTTCAAAGAAATCATGAACCTAGTTGAAGAAAAAGCACACACAGCATGGATATGAACAAAGAAAGGCAATCTAGTGGACAAGTATTACATCAGCTACATTGGTAGACATCTTTATTTACCATTTCCAATATAAGTATATTCAGAGAGGCAACTTCTGGAATGGTAGAGTAAGGATCTCTCAAATTCTGCCCCCTATAAAAATAATAAAACTTGCATGTATGGTCAAATTCAGCTTTTTCTGAAATCTTAAAATTAATGGAAAGCTTGAAGAAATCCAATGATTCTTTATTTTAAAAGAAAAAGAAAAAACAGAGTCTCTTTAAGAACAATTCTTGTCTTTTACCTTGCCGTGATCATATCCTCCCTGCCCAGCTCTGTGATAGCCTTGAAAACCAACACTCTCACAGCCACAGAAGGAAAACCAGAAACCTGCCATTGGAGGAGGCAGGACAGATATATTTGGGGTTCACCAAAAACATCATCCCAGAAAATTGTCACTACTTGACTTGCTTGAAAATTCCCCGGAAAAGCTCAGTTTTCCTGGTTTGTTTCTATTTAATCTGACTGAGAGCTTCCTCTGTATGAACAGCCTTACCTACAGAGCATTTGTAAAAAAATAATCAGCAACAATTGTTTAAGATCATAGCTGCCTGAGATGGGATTATCAACAGGAGTTAACAAAGGATAAAAAAGAAATCCTAAGTGAAAAAAAAAAAATTGAGGAATCAAATGGTCAGAGAGAACTTTGAAAACTCTTACATATATCTGGAAACCTAGAAGGACATGCACATATCCAGGAAAGATCTAAAAAGACCTCAAACTCTATCTTTGGCTGATTTTGAGATTCTGTCTGAGCAGAAGATGATACCTAAGGCAGCTTGGAGACTCCCCACTAGAATGTTAAAAGTTTAAATGAACACACACTCAGTACCCCTCAGCAAAGATGGAGACTTATGGCTTCAAAGAATATAAGAATATCTCAGTGAAATTATTAGATAACCAAGACAATCAAGCATGGAATTCAATGGCCACATATGACAGGGGATTTAGACTTCACAGAATTAGTTCAGGAAAGTCACTAACAAGCAGATAAACAGCAGCAACAACAAATCCTACTGGGTGGGAAGGACTCTGATTTCCAGAGCTTTCAATATATATTATTTAAAACTTGAACATAGGTCAATTGAAATGGTCTTATCTAAGGATCCAGAAGAAGAAAAATAGATATATAAATAAAGCCTTAGAGACCTGCAGGACACTATCAATCATAAAAACGTATGCATAAAGGGACTTCTAGAAGAAGACAAAAAAGAAAAAAAGAAGAAGAAGAAGAAAGAGGAGGAGGAGAAAAAGAAGAAAGGGGGCCCGGGGGAGGGAAACAGGATCAACATTTGAAGAAATAATGGCTAAAACTTGCTAGATTTGATTAAGAATATTAGTCTGCTTATCCATGAAGCTTAAGAAACTCCAAGAAGGAAAACTTAAAGACTTTCACATCTAGATACATAGTCAAATTATCTAAAGCCAGAGACAGAAAGAAAATTTTGCAATCAAAAAGAAAGAAGCAATTTATGAAGTTTTTGCAACTTTTTCTATTTTCAATGAGAAATTTTAGGTGTTCCTCTAAAAATATGTCAATTGGTATAAAGTTCCTTGAAATTCTTATTAAAGTACTAGACACAAAGGATCTGAAGACTAAAAATTAAAGATACATGCAAGTCATGATTAATTTTGCTTGAGTGGGAGAAGAAAACAATAGTGCGAAGGATATTTTAGAATCATTATTAATCGAAAAGTAACATATGAATATAGCAAAATATTCAAGTAAAAATGTATATGAGGAAAAAAAAAACAAAAAAATGCATATGAGGGAAGTGTTTCAATCTTACCCCAGATCCAAGTACTGTTAATGCTTTCATTAGTATTTTACATATAAAAATGTGGATATGTACATTTACTTTTTTCAATAAAGGTTAGCATAATTTACTTTTTTTTTTTTTTTGGTTCGGTTTTTATTTCATCATCATACCTAACTCTGCAATCCAGCTAGACTTGGAGGGGAATAAGGAAAATATAAAACTCATAGAACTCCAGCCAGAGGACAAAGATTATAGGATATTTCTAGCAGATGGGGATGAAGGGGTCTTCTCCTGAGCTTAAGAAGGAATGGTCTGATAGTTAAGAAAAAATACAAGTCAAATTTATTAGATTTGTCCATAGTCAGCAGCTGTGACCTTCTCGCTGGTCTTGCTATTCTTGGACCCAAAGCCCTCCAGGCTTCCACAATACTCACACCCTCTTTCACCTTGCCAAAGACCACATGCTTGTCGTCCAATCACTCAGTCTTGGCAACACGGATGAGAAACTGGGAATCATTTGTGTTGGGTCCAGCACTTGCCATGGACAAGATGCCAGGACCCATATGCTTTGGGATGAAATTCTCATCATCAAATTTCTCCCCATTGATGAACTTGCTGCCAGGGCCATTATGGCTTGTGAAGAAGTCACCATTCTGGCACATACATCCCGGAATAATCCTGTGAAAGCAGGAAACTTTATAATCAACCCTTTCTCTCCAGTATGCAGAGCACAAACATTTTCTGCTGCTTTTGGAACTTTGTCTGCAAATAGCTCAAAGGAGATGCAGCTCAAGGGCTCACCACCCATCATGATGTGGAAGAACATGGTGGGGTTAACCATGGCTGGGCAGCAGTATCTAAAAGCTATAATTTGCTTTTTATAGGATAATCTGCTTATCTCCCATATCATCACCTACAGATGTTTTGCCTCTAATTCTTTACAATTCCATAATATTTTATTGTAATATTCCAAACTACTTAGATGATTTTCAGTATTTGACTAAGAAAGTTAGGTTTAAGGTTAACCTTCAAGGTAGTAGTTTTCTAGTTGGCCTTGATGTAAAAGGCATTGAAAAAGAAGAAACAATCATGGGTGAGGTAGGAAAATGTGAAACAGTGGAGTGCATTGCAAAGAATGAATGTAGTCTAGGATTGCTGCAGCAGATTGCTCAAGTGATAGACATGGTAGCAAAGCATGAGGTCCCCACTGAGAGGCAGCAGCTTCTTGTTAAACTGTATATGTTACTTTCCTATTAAAAATATACACAATAGCCAACAAATGGAGCAAAAAGTAAACCAAAATCACCAAACTCTGCACATCTTTCTAAAACATAGCTTCTGGAAGCAAAACATTTTCATAAACTTCTTTGGGGTACTTACAATGTCTGAAATAATTTGTGCCAGTCAAAAAATAGTATCTTCTAGAGATCATGGAGATTGAATGCATCTTTATACAAGTATTGATGTATTTTAAGTAATCACAAATTAATGAACATGGTCCTCATTATGATATTACCAAAATTATCGCATAAAGTATTTCATAAAGTATCAAAATATTGTTTATTGTATATTGAAATAAAGTATGAAGTGAAGTATTGCATAATTGTATAGGTTATGTTGAAACTATTTATCTTAGAAGTAAACCCGAGTATCATGAAGAGGAAACCAAAATTTTATTGGCATTCTAGGGGCATGAGCAACATAGTAACCAAAATTTTATTAGAATAACAAATAAACCCCTAAGAACTATTAGAACTGTGTGATATGCACCATCAAACACTAGAATTTGTGTTTTATATACATATAATCGAGCTATATTGAGCACGTTGAGAAGTCACTTGAACTGCTCCCTTCCCTAGCTGTTAGATAAAAACACAACAGTAAAAACATCTTCAGAAAACATCATGGCAGGAACCTTATTTTAAATCTTCATACTCTCACAAACATCATGTTAAAATATGTATTAAAGCAGCTTCTACAACCCCATCTGTATACTAATGTGGGATGGGAGAATTTCTTCTTTGCCTACAGGAGCTGAAATGATTGCCAAGATGCCTCTCCCTGCCTGTGCACAACACACTAGTCCTTGTGGTTCCCAGGGGACCAGAGTTCATGAAATTTTAAACCACAAGAATATGAAACCTAAAACCTTCATGTGATAGCGTGTGATAGATAAAGAAATAATTCTTAAAACGATTAAGCTACTCACCTAAGGGTCATACAACAAGTTGACAAGTTTACATCAAAATTGAGATTCCAATCCAAGATTCTCACCAAAAATTGAGACCTTTGAAAAACTGTAACTCTGTACTTTTCTTAAATGTTACATAGACCAACATGGAATCACCAACACATCTAAAATATGGATCAATAATATACTTTATATGTTAAGAAAATTTTGTTTAACGAGTGATTTACTTGTTTTGTCCCATTAAGCTCTCCATGCCCTCCTGTTACTTATTCACTCAGATGGACTCCAAGACTGAGTCAGTACCTGAAGAGTAAAGTATAACATCTGAATTTAATCTTAGACAATGTACACTTTGAGCTGCATAGATAGTATCTCCTGCAAACCATAAAGAAACATAAGCAAAAAAGCGTAGAAGGAATCTTCTACTTGCTTTTCAGAATATAAGCATTTATGTATTGGAAAGGGGGGGCAGAGGTTAAATCAACTGTATGTGTTATTAGGATTGTTCAAATGATGAAAAATTGGTTTGTGGGTCACAGCTCTAACTCTTGTCTACTCTGCCCCCAGAGTGAATGAGGGAACAAGGAATATCACAAAATAAACAAGCAGTTCCTTTAGATTAACTCAAAGGAAATGAGTGTAAATGGGGACCGACTGTCTAAAGCAATCAGGGATGAGAACTTCTGCGTGTGTGACCAGAGGAATGTAGGTAAGGGACATGGTGATGGGTGAGAGGCAGTGCATACTGGTTCTCAAAATACTAACTTATTGTAGGGGTGCTGCAGACACAGTAGCTTTAACTAAGAAGCAAATGTTGGTGAGGATGTGGAGAAAGGGAAACGCTCTTACACTGTTGGTGGGAATATAAGCTGGTATAGCCACTCTGGAAAACAGTATGGAGGTTCCTCAGGACATTAAAAATAAAGCTACCTTATGACCCAGCAGTTTCACTATTAGGTATTTTCCCCAAAGATAAAGATGTAGTGAAAAGAAGGGGACACATGCACCCTAAAGTTTATAGCGACAATGTACAAAATAGAAGGAGCTGAGATGTCCTTCAACAGATGAATGGATAAAGAAGTGGTGTTTATATACATATATATATATATTATATATATATATATATATATAGAGAGAGAGAGAGAGAGAGAGTAATATTCCATCACACATATATATATGATGGAATATTACTCAGCCATCAAAAAGGACCAATACGCACCATTTGCAAGGACATGGATGGAACTGGAGGGGATTATGCTAAGTGAAATAAGTCAATAAGAGAAAGACAATTATCATATGGTTTCACTCATATGTGGAACATAAGGAATAGCATGGAGGACCATAGGGAAAGGGAGGGAAAACTGAATGGGAAGAAATCAGAGAAGGAGACAAACCATGACAGACTCTGAACTCTGGGAAAAAAATGGAGGGTTACAGAAGGGAGGGGAGGGTGGGAGGATGAGGGTAGCCAGTGATGGGTATTAAGGAGAGCATGTGTTGTGATAAGCACTGGGTACCATATGCAACTAATGAATCGTTGAACACTGCATCAAAAACTAATGATGTATTATATGTTGGCTAATAGAACATAATAAAAGTAAAAAAAAAAAAAAAAAGAGAGAGAGAGAGAGAGACAGAGAGAAGCAGCATGAACAGGAGCTCCTGACCTATAAGGGACAAAGAAGACTTATTGTCTACTAGTACCTCTAGTGTAGCTTTCCTCCCACAATTGAGAGCATCATGGATGGATAACTGTATGTGTCTGGGAAAGAGGAGAAAGTAGGAGGGATTTGGTAGATTTTCCCAGTGATCATTGTGTCACTGTGAAGACTATATCTCTGAGACAATCAACTGATTTTGTCTGAGTACAAGTCACAATATACAAATCTGTAATTCTTCATACTTCATAATATTCTAGCATAACCACATTCTATAATGAAGAGAAAACCATGCACAGAATTTAATAAGAAAATTTGACTTGAAATAATATCCAGTTTCTCAAGCCATGAAACAGTCCTGTATTTCTTATTGACATAGAAAATTGTCATTTTATCTAAATCAGATGAGAGAATATTTATTCCTATGTGATCTATGTTTTGTAAGGAATTTATATATTATTACTGGCAACTCCCATAGAAGATGTAAAAATCTGTTCTTGTGGACAGTTATACTGTCATGGGCATTAACTACATATATAATTAATGTTCCATTTATTTTTCCCACATTTTATAAAATTTAATATACTTCCATTTATGATCTAGGGTGATAGACAAGATTAATTTTTATGACTATAAGGAGCTGTCCATTTCCCCTAGACTAACGAAGCCCAGGATCCCCTGATGCCTTGAAATTTATACACACACACACACACACACACACACACACACAATCAGATCAATGCACACCATGCTAAAGAAAGTATGAAAATGGGTAAAATAGATGCAGGCTCTATAAATTCAGATGAACATATGAATATATTATCACAGGGAAAATTAATGGGAGGTTAACTGATTTTCCCTGAAGTCACATATTTATGACCAAATCAAGAATTAGAGGATGAACTCTACATTCTTGTACAACTCTCTTATGACTCCGTTTGCTTTTCCTCAATTACCACCAGAATCACCTCCTTTTTCCAGGGGGAGGAATTTCCCAGGGCATCTTAGAAAGCCACATTTCACGATCTGATATTTGGTCTTCTCTCCGCTGCAGTATCTTGTCTTCTGGTTAAATTCTAGGTCAAGACAGAATTGTTGAAGGCTTTAATTAACCCCAAATCAGAAGGAATCAATATCAATTATAAAGTTGCTGTGTCTTTTGAGGGCATTAAATACCCACAGCACATATTTCTTTTAGACTTTTTTAGGAGGCAGAAATCATAGTAAAATTTACAATTGCAATTTTTCCTGCTAAGTTAAATTCCAAAAATATGTTCTTTCCAAAGGAAAAAAAAATACATTCTTAATTTTCAGAAGCAAATGTGTTACAACTCAGATTTTGAGGGGTCAAAATACACAACAGAACTTGCTTATGAACATTGTCGTGAAATTACTTTGTGAAAAACAGTAAAGCAAATAAAACTTTTATAAGTATTTAACCTTGGCCACTTGTTAGGAAAATGTTTGATAGCAAAATAGCTTATCCATTTTTCTGATAATAATTTCCTGATAATAAAGAGACTCTTCCTAATCTGTCTGATTGAAAAAAAAATTCTTCCATATTCTTTCAACTTACCTCAAAGTTGGGTAAATAGATGTAGTAGCAAATGGCGTAAGTAATAATAGGAAGGACTGACTCAAAAGTATAATCAGTCCCTTGGTGGGGGAAATGGTTTTTAGGAAGCATAGAGATCCTTTTATTGGCCTATGGTTTCTGGCTTTCATTTCAGAGTGCCATGAGGTTGTCCCCGTATTTTATTCCTTTACAACCACGTGTGTGTCCTATAAAATGAGATCCTCTCATGGGGGGATTCCTTCGGCCATCTGCTTTTCCACTATTAATTTTGATGTGTCTCCATATAAGAAACAAGTGCACCAGTCGGAAAGCTTCCCTCTAACAAACGGATTTAGAAATGAACATTTTGAGAAAGTATTTCACAGACGAATATATGAAGAGAATGCCATCCAGAGTTGAATGTTAGAGATGTTGTCTATTGTTTGAGATAAAAGGATGAAACCCATTTTCCAAGGTAACAATTCTTCAAAGAAGGCTAAAAGAAAATGGCATATTTAGTCTATAAAATGGAGGGCCAAACAAAATTATGTTTACTTTTATAACCAACTCTTAGCAAATAGCTTAATTAAAGAAGCATACGTGAAGATTCTTTGTAAGCAGATTTTCTCTATGGTTATAGAGTGTTGGTTACATGAATAAGCTCTGAAATCAGACAGATTGAAATTTGTGTTCCAGCCCAACCACCTGCTAGCTTTATGGCTTATCAAATTAATAACCTTTTATTTTACCAAAGTTACTTTTGAACGCTTCCAAATATAAAATTGAGGGGTTACTAGTGCAGAATTTTTATTCAAAAACCCCTGTGTCTTGACTGTCTGTCTCGGCTTATTTTTAGATGTTCCTCCTAGAACATGATGTAAGAGGTGAGAAAGACATAGAGAGGAATTGTTCTTTCTGAGATGGGATGTAAGAAATTAATAGCAGGTGCTCTGGCATATGAACAAACGGCCCCCGGAGGCCCAGTATGAAGCAGCCTTTTGACAAAAAGACTAACTTATGTGTTACTGAATTCCTCCTAGGGAGTTAACAAATTTTCACTCCACAGGTTGTCTCTTGTTCATGTTGCTTTTATTTTCTTATCTATATTTAATTTTTTTGTACGATAAAATTGAGAGAATTGAGCATCCCCTCGCCCAGTAGTATCTCCTGTAGTGAAGTGAAAAGCTTTCTGCAGCCCAAAATATCAAATTCTCTCTCACTATGACATTGTTTATTACTAGATAAAAGTTTGCAGATTATCTCTCCCTAACACCACACGGAGGACCTCCGCTTATCCTTAACCCATCCCATTCTTACTCTGTGACCATACAAAGCACGTCCTTTTTAAATGGAAATATGGAAGTATATGTTAACAACCTCCAGTCTGTTTGCAAGTAGTCAACTTCCTAACTCTCTGTGTTTTAAAAGCACATTTATCAGTTGTTATGTATAAAGGCAGCTATCATTAAACTTCATGAGGATTGTTATGTAGGATAAATAACATGTTGAAACACATCATTAGCATTCCTGGAGAGGTCTCTCAATGGAGAAATTTAATTATATTTCCTCTAATGCCTTAAGTGAGGCTGCAAGTGGTGTTACCAGAAGCCAGGAGAAAAATAAAAATAATGTTTCAATTATTATCATTAATGTTTTAATATTGGTAAAGGTCGCAGTTACCTTAATTGCCACCAACTGAAAATGTTGCTAATCACCATGGCTTATTGATTCTCTTTGGAGATAAGTAGGAGAACAATGTAGTACAACATTTTCCATTATTTAAGATCAGTAGTCAAATAGAAGCAATATATGAATTTGGGGAGGAGCTTAAATCTTAGCAATTTTACTTGTCTAATCAAGTCCAATTAGCTATTCAGTTCTTTGCTTTATAAGAACTTGGCTACTTTCATATACAAAAAAAAGAGAGAGAGAGAGAGTTTGGTTTTCTGATGCTATTTCATAGACTGGAATTTTTTAACCATTTCAATGATTCAGTCTGAACAAAATACATATTCATGAATGAGTATGAAACTTTCAAGAATTGAGAAATTAAATGGAAATATTATTTTTGAAATATTATTTTGATAAAATATGGCTGCTGACTTATTCTAAATTAGATGGCCATATGGCAGTAGGGACTTCAGTATAGAGAGCTTTATTTTACTAAGAGCTCATCAATACTGCTGTTGGGACAACTCTCTTTTGATGGTTGGTTGTATAATTTACCTCTTTATTTGAAATTTGATCTGAATTTTCTATGTTATATAACATGTTGCATAATATGATTTTAGTACTCTTTTATTATTCTAATCAAAAGGTGGTTTTAAAGTAGGTCTTGTCTGCAAACTTTTTTTAGTCTATAACAATATCAATATAAAAATTAAGACTAAATATTTAGAAACAACTATAGAAACTTCACAGAGCAATTTTATGCCTACTAGATCTAAAAAATCTAGACTTGTTTTTTTGCATGTCGTTTTTAAAAGGTTATTTATTTATTTGAGAGAGAGTGAGAGAGGGAGCACGTGGCACGCCTCAGAGAGCACAATCCAGGTGAGGAGCAGGGGGGAGAAGCAGGCTCCCCGCTGAGCAGAGAGCCTGATGTGGGGCTCCATCCCAGGACCCCAAGATCGTGACCTGAGCCGAAGGCAGACGCTTAACTGACTGAGCCACCCAGGCACCTTGTATACCTTTTTCATCATTATTATTCTAGCAGTTCATTTTGTTAAATTTTACTAAAGTACAACTCCATGCTAGGTAGATGATGGTGGAAATAAACTCGGTCTTCTTTCACAAACAGTACGAGGAATGCTGTTCCAGAAGATCCTTTGAGCCAACATAGGCTTAATTTCATTATCTTTTTCTATGTTCCTCTTCTACTGTTATAAGAAAATACCTCAACAGGCCCAGTTCCTCAGGAAGGTAACAGAATCCTGCCTTATCTGCCTTCAAGCAGGTTCCAACCAAAATGAGATTAAAAAGTCTGGGTACTGCAGTGGCGCGAGAGGCAGTTTCCAGATTCCAAGCCCCTGGATCACCCTCAGGCAGCAACAAAAAGTGAATTTCCATAATGCTGAGAGGGGCTCGTAGAGGTCCCTGCGCAGACTACAGAGTTCCTGTTGAAAGTGAAATGCAAAACTGACACTTGCAGAAGGAGGCCAAGGCCACTGCAGAAGCAAAGACAGACCTCTGGAAACTTGGACTTTTTTTCTTTTTTCCCTTCCCCTTGATTGTTGATGGTGATACAATGTTTCTTCTCTCTCCCTGGACTTTATCACATAGACAATCCTGCAGGGACCTGATCTGGAAATGGCCATATGGCAGTAGGGAACATACTTTATCATAAGGAAAAATACTTTATCGGGTGTTTTTGGTGGAGGATAATCTTTTCCTTAATTTGTTCAAGAAAACTTCTAAGGATCAGATATAACTCAGAATTCATATTTTGGGGCTGAGTGGCCTTTAGCCACCTTAAGAAGACTGAAGAATATTAGGGATCAGGAAATACACAAATGTCCAGAGCAAGGGGGCAGGTATGTGGGAGGGGTGGTGATGAAAGGGATCAGAACCTGGAAAACCTTCACAGAATAAAATTGTTATAAATCCTCTTGCTTGGTTACTTTTTCCAGTCTCATTTCCCCTTCAACCTATTTGCCAAAATACTGCTACTGGAGTTTCAGATCTAAAAATCTAACCTGATCATATATGCCTCCTTCTTCTTTCTGTGGCTGTATATTTTATTTATTTGTTTGTTTATGAGAGAGAGAGAGTGGGGGGGAGGAGCAGAGGGTGACGGACAAGCAGACTGTAGGCTGAGCTTGGAGCCCTTCTCAGGACCTTGAGATCATGACCTGAAGTCAAGAGTCAGACACTTAATGGCCTGAGCCACCTAGGTGCCCCCAGAGACTATAACTTTTAGAATAAAAGTCTCTTTGACTTGAGACATAAATTAATCAGCTTCCTGCCACCCTCCCCCAATAAGCCCTCTCAATCCATACCTATCTTCACTTCTCCTTCCATTTCTATTTGCACACATTTGCATTGAACTTTCATATCCAAAGTAAACCGTACCTTCTTAATGGCTGGGTCTTAGTAGCTTACCAGTGTTTATTTTTCTCACGTGGGCATGTCCATTGTGGGTAGGCTATGGTCCTGCTTCATGGACTCTACATTCTGGGATCAAGGCTTAAGGAGCGGCTTTTCTCTAGGACACTGTGGATCTTGTGACAGAAAAAAAAAAAGTGAGATTACAGTGCTTTATGAAACTTTCACTTGTCACTTTGATCTACATTTTATTGCCAAAACAAGTCACATAGCCAAGCTATTGAGTAAAGGAGGGGTCTCAGGAAAGGGCCAGTTGGGAGACAAAGGCCATTTGTAAACAATATTATGGTGTGTCTTCAAGAGTTAATGCTCTGCCGTAACACTGTCCGCTTGCCACTATTATACCCTATGACTCTATAATCAAAACTCTATGTCTGTTTCTTTCCTATTAGCTTGGAGATGATTATAAATCTGTACTATATACTTTGATGATTGGCATATATCTGGCACTCAAAATATTTGTGCATGGAAAGAGAAAAAAGGAAGATAGGAAGGAAGAAGGGGGAGAGGGAAGGAGGGAAGGAAAAAAGGAAGGAAGGAAAGTAGAAAGGAAGGAAAGAAGGGAGGAAGGGAAAGGATAGAAAAGAAAAACTTGCACAAGTCAATAGTTTATTGATTGGGTTATTGAACATGTAAATTATGAAAATACATATGTGACTTAAATGATAGAATTATGATGTTTCCATTATATAATTTATAAGAGGCTCAACTCCCTTTGAGGACTAATGGATTCTTTTATCTTTTACTTTTCCTTTTCTTTTTTTTCTTTCTCTCCTCTTTTGTTCTCTTTACAAGAAAATTATGCCTGTGAGTGCCTCCATAAGCTATGTGAATCTTTTCCAGCTTCCTCAGTTTAACAGCAATCTCCTGTCCTATTGTCTCCTCCTTTTAACTTGGACCTGATGGTTACCAGTTTGATCCCTTATTACTCAAAACAGTCTTTCCAATACTTCACTATAGGGAACGGTCAATCTCTAATATTATGACAATTAGCAGAAAATTCTGCATCCTACTTTCTGAAATTCTGTGGCTACTCTGGTGAATTTCTTCATTTTTTTCCTCCTCTTTTCTGAACTTGAAATTGTTTACCAAATCCAAGTTTTCTCTTTCTGTCTCCTGTTTCAAAGACACATCTTTTTGCTTTGAAAGCTTACCTCTTCACCGGGTGAAGTGAAGAAACAATTCTTCCTCTCCAACTTCTTGTCACTAATCATTCTATTTTCTGTCTTTAATGTTATCCTTTCTGTTCTTTGATCTGCAAACACACAAGCACTTCTCCACTTAAGTAACAAACAAACCAAGCTCTTTCAAACTGTGCATCCCTCAAAACTAAACCTCTCTTTTATCTAATATATTGTGAAAGCAAAATGTATGTGGACCTCCTCTATTCTGAAATACCTATTTATTTGGTTCTTCTCTCAACAAGTAGATAACTTTTTTTTTTAATTTCTCTAGCATACTAACCAAATCATCAAATTTATTAATAATTAAATGGCTTTACTCTAATTGTTTTTTTTAAATTTAAGATTTTATTTATTTACTTGACAGACAGAGATCACATGTAGGCAGAGAGGCAGACAGAGAGAGAGGAGGAAGCAGGCTCCCTGCCGAGCAGAGAGCCCGATGTGGGATCATGACCTCAGCCAAAGGCAGAGGCTTTAACCCCCTAAGCCACTCAGGTGCCCCTTTACTCCAATCTTTAACCTCCTTAAATATTACAGCATGAAACTAAATTTCTTCTTATCCTCCATATGTAAAATTTCATAAGATACAAATAACTATACATAATAATTGTAAATAATAAATATTATTTTTTAAGATTTTAGAGAATCCTTAAAAAATATAAGAATTGAAAAACTAACGTGGTGTCTCCGTTATGTTCCAGTGATCCTCTGTTAACAGCTTTTCTTCTACAGTAAGAATATCTGATATGAATACTAGTACCTCAGTATATGCCCATAATTCCTGGACTTCTATGATAGCTTATTTAATAGTAAAATTTAATAGAGCTTACAATGTAAATATCATTATTCTGGTAATCTGGTAATACATACATACATACATACATGTAGCCCAAATCCATGAGGAAAAACAGGCTAAGCATAAAGTCAACATAGCAAGGAAGACAGAATTGAACCAAATACAAGCAAATGGACACGCAGCCTTAAAGATATCAACTGTGGATCAAGCAGAGGATTCTTCTGCTCTAGACTTTACATCTTGTGAGCCAATAAAGTCCCTTTATCATTTACATGAGGTGAATTTTCTTTGTCGGGTCTGACCCGTATTCTAAATAACATAGATGGATATAGGTAGGTAGATAGGTAAGCAGAGAGAGAGCGAGACCAAGTGCACAAGCATCATGATTCAGGATAAAGAAATAATAAGATGCATTTGCTCTTAGAACAAAATGGGATAGGTTACTGGAATGAATATTTATCTGTGTGTTCTATGAAAAATCTATCTGATGTACTCATTGCTAAAACACTAGTTTTCTAAATTATGCAACCAAGCATTTTATATATGGCCATCTTGATCATCAAATCAGTTCATGTGGGTGACAGCTGGTGATCAATCTTCCAAAGCAATATTCGAAAGAATACAATGACCATATGCTAGTTGATCTTGTTGAGTTGCATATAAATGGTTGCATTTATTCTGATACTTTAATATTTATGAAGTAAAAAGACATCTTGTTTGTTTTTTTTTATTTTTCAATCTCTCAAAGAAAAACAAAAGAAGATGTTTAGTTTTTGGAGTATGAACTAATAGAAGTCTCAGTACAGTGTGAAGCCAGCAAACATTCATTTGAATTGGGGCATTTTATGAAACAAAATTAAATATCTAAAAAAATTTTCCAAACAAATTCTGAATAAGATTTCTCATTTATTTTTTTCTCTTGATATTATAATGGCACTATTATAGTATAATAAAATAAATTCTACAGATCCAGAAGAATAGGGCTTGAATTCTAGCTCTGCCATTTATTTTATTTTATTTAAGATTTATTTATTTATTTATTTGACAGAGAGAGATCACAAGTAGGCAGAGAGGCAGGCAGAGAGAGGAGGAAGCAGGCTTCCCGCTGAGCAGGGAGCCCGATGCGGGGCTCGATCTCAGGACCCTGAGATCATGACCTGAGCCGAAGGCAGAGGCTTTAACCCACTGAGCCACCCAGGCGCCCTTAGCTCTGCCATTTAACCAATAGTAAGCTGAGACAAGCTAATAAATCTCTGTAAATTCCATATAAATTCGAAGTATGCTCTATATAAATGAGAGCTGTTATTGTTAATGAGTATTGAATATTGATATGTTTTGTGGGCATGTGTGTGCATGTGTGTATGTGCGTGGGTATGAAAGTCTTCTTCTTAAATAGCAATGAGTCCTGGAATAAAGATACATGTGTTTACATATATAATAAAAAAATTATATATTATGTAAAACTAGTTAAATTTACAAATAAACTTTTCTTTGATGACATAAATTTGATTTGATTCAATAACTATCTTGCTAATGTTTTAAGTTCAATACCTTTGGGGACCTGTGATTTTATTTCTACAAGTGACATTCCTAAAGTGGGCCAGACACCTTGTAAATAGAATGCATTGGTAAAAAGCAAAACTTTATAAGAGAGAAAAAGAAAATCCCTGAACCTGAAATATTTAGTTTGGTCTGGGCTCAATTCACAAATGACCTGTGTTATGCTAGTCAAACCGTGTCATCTTATGGAGATTCATTTATCTTACCTATAGAAGAGGGATAATTAAACCTAATTCAGAGATGTTTGGAATAAGTTATATTGCATATGTTTTAGAAACATTTTGAATTTCAAAGGCAGCACACAGAGATTATTACTAGGAGCTAAGTATATCTGTGATGGAAGAACAATTGGCATATTCTATCTAGTAATGGTACTTAGTAATAGTAATAAGTTTAAATTCAGATAGCGTGTTCCTTTCTTTCTTTTTTCTTTTCTTTTTCTTTTTTTTTTTTTTTTTTTTTTTTTTTTTTTTTTTTTTTTTTTTGAGAGAGAGAGAGAGAGACTGAGAATGGGAGCAGGGAGGGGCAAAGGGGCAAAGGGAGAGGGAGAGAAAGAACCCTAACCAGGCTCCATGCCCAGTACAGTGTCCCAGTGTGGGGCTCGATCTTAAGACTCTGAGATCATGACCTGAGCCAGAATCAAGTCAGATGCTTAACTGAGAGCCACCCAGGTGCCCAGATAGTATATTTCTTGTAAATATTTCCTACTGTGTTCATCTAGTATTATCTCATAGTAAAGGGATATACCTTAATCTGAATGTAACTTTTAAGAACCTCTGAAATAAGAGAAAATAATATTTATTTGAATACTTAGTAACAGGGGTGCCTGGGTGGCTCAGTCGTTAGGGGTCTGCCTTTGGCTCAGGTCATGATCCCAGGGTCCTGGGATCGAGCCCCACATCGGGCTCCCTGCTCGGAGGGAAGCCTGTTTCTCCCTCTCCAGCTCCCCCTGCTTGTGCTGCCTCTCTTGCTATGTGTCTCTCTCTCAACTAAATAAATAATATCTCAAAAAAAAAATGAATACCTAATAACAGGTCTTTAAGAAACCATGTGCACACAAATGTTTTCACCTAAAAAATAAACAACAGACAGTATTGTGGGACTTTATTTGGAAAGATATAATTAATGTTTTTTAAAGAACCTCCAGTAATCTGTTGCATTTTTAGTGTATCCCATCATTGATAGTCCCTCTAAGAATATGAGTGAGGAATTCTTTTGTAAAATTAAGTAAGAGATACAAGGCTGGAGATGGAAAATATGAATGTCACATTGAATAAAAAATATGGGAACATATAACGATACTATTGTCTCCCCCAATAAGATTAATTTGCCAAAAAAGCTGGGGTGGGCAGGATGAAAAATCAATATGTTATGAATTCTGTAATTTCTAAGTTTTTTTTTTTTAAAGGTTGTATTTATTTATTGGACAGAGAGAGTGAGAGAGCACAAACAGGGAACAGCAGAGTGAGAGTGAGAAGCGGGCTCCCTGCTGAGTAGGGAGTGGGATGCCGGGCTCCATCCCAGGACTCTGGGATCATGACCCGAGTTGAAGGCAGATGCTTAGTCATCTGAGCCACCCAGGTGCCCCTAAGTTTTGTTTTTCTTTAAAATCCACACCCAGAACCATTCACCCAGTTCTCCAGAGCCATCTTCATACTGATGTTTCAAAACTACTGGGAACGAAACTTCCAAATGTAAATTCACCATTGTTTCTGATCCAGTCTCACTCTCCAGAATTGTCATTCCCTTGATGGCTCTCTTAGTAAATATATAACTCAATTACTTAAGACAGAAAACTAAACATTAGTTTCTTTCTTCCCTCTTACTCCACGCTAATCACCAAATAGCATTAATTCTGTCACACGATTTTTCTCAAAATTTTTTTTTAATTTTATTTTTTATAAACATATATTTTTATCCCCAGGGGTACAGGTCTGTGAATCGCCAGGTTTACACACTTCACAGCACTCACCATAGCACATACCCTCCCCAATACCCATAACCCCACCCCCCCCTCCCAACCCCCCTCCCCCCATCAACCCTCAGTTTGTTTTGTGAGATTAAGAGTCACTTATGGTTTGTCTCCCTCCCAATCCCATCTTGTTTCATTTATTCTTCTCCTACCCCCTTAACCCCCCATGTTGCATCTCTTCTCCCTCATATCAGGGAGATCATATGATAGTTGTCTTTCTCCGATTGACTTATTTCGCTAAGCATGATACCCTCTAGTTCCATCCACGTCGTCGCAAATGGCAAGATTTCATTTCTTTTGATGGCTGCATAGTATTCCATTGTGTATATATACCACATCTTCTTTATCCATTCGTCTGTTGATGGACATCTAGGTTCTTTCCATAGTTTGGCTATTGTAGACATTGCTGCTATAAACATTCAAGTGCACGTGCCCCTTCGGATCACTACGTTTGTATCTTGAGGTTAAATACCCAGCAGTGCAATTGCTGGGTCATAGGGTAGTTCTATTTTCAACATTTTGAGGAACCTCCATGCTGTTTTCCAGAGTGGTTGCACCAGCTTGCATTCCCACCAACAGTGTAGGAGGGTTCCCCTTTCTCCGCATCCTCGCCAGCATCTGTCATTTCCTGACTTGTTACTTTTAGCCATTCTGACTGGTGTGAGGTGATATCTCATTGTGGTTTTGATTTGTATTTCCCTGATGCCAAGTGATGTGGAGCACTTTTTCATGTGTCTGTTGGCCATCTGGATGTCTTTGCAGAAATGTCTGTTCATGTCCTCTGCCCATTTCTTGATTGGATTATTTGTTCTTTGGGTGTTGAGTTTGCTAAGTTCTTTATAGATTTTGGACACTAGCCCTTTATCTGATATGTCGTTTGCAAATATCTTCTCCCATTCTGTCAGTTGTCTTTTGGTTTTGTTAACTGTTTCCTTTGCTGTGCAAAAGCTTTTGATCTTGATAAAATCCCAATAGTTCATTTTTGCCCTTGCTTCCCTTGCTTTTGGCGATGTTCCTAGGAAGATGTTGCTGTGGCTGACGTCGAAGAGGTTGTTGCCTGTGTTCTCCTCAAGGATTTTGATGGATTCCTTTCTCACATTGAGATCCTTCATCCATTTTGAGTCTATTTTCATGTGTGGTGTAAGGAAATGGTCCAATTTCATTTTTCTGCATGTGGCTGTCCAATTTTCCCAACACCATTTATTGAAGAGGCTGTCTTTTTTCCATTGGACATTCTTTCCTGCTTTGTCGAAGATTAGTTGACCATAGAGTTGAGGGTCTATTTCTGGGCTCTCTATTCTGTTCCATTGATCTATGTGTCTGTTTTTGTGCCAGTACCATGCTGTCTTGATGATGACAGCTTTGTAATAGAGCTTGAAGTCCGGAATTGTGATGCCACCAACTTTGGCTTTCTTTTTCAATATTCCTTTTTCTGTCCTCCTCTCTCACCTCCCTTGCCATGCCTCTAAATTGGAACCTCTTTCATTCCTTCAGTAGTCTTCTCTTAATCTCTCTCCTCTTATTCTCATCTTATTCTCTCCTAAAATGTGAATCTTAACCCAACCTTCACCTGCTCCTCATTAGTCTACTGTTGTCAAAAGAAGTGCACATGTTTTCTTCATATGGTTTATTATTATTTTTTTTAAGATTTTATTTACTGATTTGACAGAGATCACAAGTAAGCAGAGAGGCAGGCAGAGAGAAAGGAAGGGAATCAGGCTCCCTACAGAGCAGAGAGCCCGATGCGGGGCTCGATCTCAGGACCCTGGGATCATGACCTGAGTTGAAGGCAGAGACTTTAACCCACTGAGCCACCCAGGCGCCCCTTCACATGGTTTATAAGGACCTTCATGATCATGCCTCACCTATCTTCTTCTATCCCTCCCCAGCCATTGTTGGACAAAATTACTGCAGTTTACTTCCTCTCGTATCTTGAGATACTGCCATGCTGCTTTCTATCACTTACCCGACCATAATTCAGCTGACCTGCTCCATTCATCATCAAGTTCACCTGGCCTGTGTACTTCACACTTGCAGCCTTTCTTGACAGCTCAAAATTCAGCGTGGGAATTTTTCTTCCATGAACAGCTTATCCCACGATGTTATCATTCAATGCCTATAACCCCAAACAGCCCCGAGCTTCATGAACGTAAAGACCTGTTCACACTGTGTTCTTATCACCTAGAGTGGGGCCTAGAGCATAAATAGCAGATTCTCTAAGCAAATTTGGTGAAATCATGACCTTCGTAGTTTTAATAAATTTAATTTGATTATCTAAAATTTTTTGGAGAAAGTGTCATATGTTAGCCAAATACTATCACACATTCTTTTCTTCACTTATGGTGAGTTGAAACACACTGAATGAATTCCTTATAGCTCAGAAGAAATGTGGTCCCTTGAGTCCAAGCAAGCCTGCTTCCTGACTCTGATATGAGCTGGCTTCTAACACCTACATCTTTGGTTTCCAAAACAAAGTTGTATCCTACAGCAAACCTTAGGGGGAGGTAGGGAACTGAGTCGGGCATGGTTCCTGAAATTCTGTTGGAGAAGCTCATGTCAAAGAAACATTTCCTGGGAATTCCTCTGAGCTTCCAATTCTGAACCATGGTGATGTTTTATTTAGGAGTTCTGACTAGGTAGCCTATTCAGTGACAAAAGAATATTGGGAACGAGTCATTAAAGCTCCATTTGCTCCCCATCTATGTGGGAAAACCCGAGAGCATTAACTGTTCCAGAAAAGGAACCGGAAACAAACAAGTTACTATCTAGCATGAAATATTAAACGACTGTTATCTAAAACAGAATGAATAAAAATCTCATTTTATTATTTTTTTTCTCATTAAACTTTTGTTTTAATGGATCTCAAAATTCTGTAACAGATTTTTGGTTAAGTTGTTTCCATTAAAAAGTACTGATTTTAAAAACTGATAACTTAAAACTGCCACACACACCCACGAAAATAAACGGTCCCCAAAACCTTCTCCTTTCCTTCTGAGGTTTTACAATCTATGGTTATCATTAACCTGTCTTTTACTCTTAAATTTAAACAGCCAATTGACACAAATAGTCCTGAAACCACTCTTCCACCACTGATTAAGCCTGGGGTGGTAAGAATTGGAGATAGTATTTATTTAACTTTCTGAACTTTCTTGGGCAGATTTGGTGACTTTGCCTGCTCCAGCTGCCTTTTTGTCTGTTGCTCTGATGGCATTCACAATGACTGTCTCTCTCATGTCATGAACAGCAAAATGGCCCAGAGGAGAGAAAGTCCATATATATTCTATGTAAGGCTTGCCAGAAACCATATCAATGATGGCAGCGTCGCGACATTTTCAGGACTTAAGGCCACCTTCCAGCTTTTTCCCAGAATGACGATCAATCTTCTTCAATTTGGCAAACTCACAAGCAATGTGAGCAGTATGACAATCCAGCACAGGTGCGTATCCAGCTCTGATTTGGAAGGTTCAGGATAATCACCTGAGCCATCAAACCAGCTGCTTCCATTGTTGGGTCATTTTTTTTTTTTTTTTTTAAAGTGTTTGCTGTTGGGTTTTCGTTTGGCTGGTTGTGTGTTGGGTCATTTTTGCTGTCACCAACCACATTGCCACGACAAACATCTCTGACAGATAGGTTCTTGACTTTGAAGCCCACATTGTCTCCAGGAAGAAACTCACTCAAAATTTCATGGTGCATTTCAACAGATTTTACTTCAGTTGTAACATTGACCGGAACAAAGGTGACCACCATGCTGCATTTCAGAACACCAATCTTCACTGGGTCTGCGGGGACTGTCCCAGTACCACCAATTTTGTAGATAATCCTGGAGGGGCAGACACAAGGGCTTGTCAGTTGGATGAAATGGTGGCCGAATGCAATCCAGCGCTTCAAGCAGTGTGGTTCCCCTGGCATGTTTGCACTTGGCTCCCACATATTATCACCATTACAATCAGAAAGTGGCACAAATGCTACTGTGTTAGAGTTGTAGCCAATTTTCTTAATGTAGGTGCTGACTTCCTAAACAATTTCCTTATGTTTCTTCTGGCTGTAGGGTGTCCCAGTGGAATCCATTTTGTTAACACCAATAAATCGTTGTTTCACACCCAGCGTGTAAGCCAGAAGGGCAAGCTCATGGGTCTGCCCGTTCTTGGAGATACCTGCTTTAAAGGCATCCACACCGGTAACCACAATCACGACAGCACAATGAGCCTGCGATGTGCCTGCGATCATGTTTTAATGAAGTCTCACGTCCTGGGGCATCCATGATGGTCACATAATACTTATTGGTCTCAAATTTCCACAGGGAGATATCAATGGTGATACCATGTTTGCATTCAGCTTTTAGTTTATCAAAGACTCTGGCATCCTTGAAGGGGCCCTTTCGCATCTCCACAGTCTCCTCAATTTTTTTTGATAGTTCCTTTGTTGATCCCAGCTCATTTGTAGATCACATGACCAGTAATGGTACGCTTGCCTGAATCTACGTGTCAATGACCAAAATGTTGATATGAGTCTTTTCCTTTCGCATTTTGGTTTAGGTTTAGTGGTGGTTTTCATGACACCTATGTTTTGGCAGCAAACCTGTTATGAAAAAGCTCATCTTGTTATTTTAGAAAATTTAAATAGAGAGATTCCTATGAAAGATGCATAAATACCATATTACATTCTGTTCACATTCAGGAAATTTGAAGCAATTTTTTTCTTTCCCTAAAAAAGGAAAGCATATTTACTGATTATGTCACTTTACGCTTAATACCTTTCATAAAGATTGATTGAAGACTAGAATAATTATAAGAAGAGATTTTTAGGGCGCTTAGGTGGCTCAGTCAGTTAAGTGCCCTAATCTTGATTTCGGCTCAGGTCATGATCTCATGGGTTGTGGGATGGAGACCCACATCAGGCTTCACACTCAAGGGTGTGTGTGTGGGGGGGTCTGCTTGAAGATTCTCTCCCTCTGCTCCTCCCCCTACTCACATGGGTCCTCTCTCATTCTCTCTCTCTCAAATAAATAAATCTTTATAAGAAGAGCTTTTAGGAAATAAGTTCTAAAAGAAAGATTAGTAATCTAATATGGACAAATTCTCTGTCAAAATTAACTTTTGCATTCAAAAATTTGAATCGATTGGTAGACCACACCAAAGAAATTTTGAGATCAGAAGAACATAAAAATCAGAAATATTAATCAGAGCTAACCTGAATCTATGAAACAAATATAGTTTGACCCAGATAAATGAGAAGGAAAATGTCTCAAATTGATTTTTATTTTACCTGCTCAGTCCCCTGAACTTTGCTACTTAATTCTGAAAGGATGGCCTGGTAATTGTTCTGAATACTGGATACAAACTACTGACAGAGTATATTTTTCCCTCACCCTCCTCCCCCTAAGAAATCACATTCCCGCAGTATATACAAGGAAGATAATTTACCCTCTCCCCAGTTCTTCCTGTGTTCTCCGGATGGTATATTTTACCTAGTATAGTGCCTGATAGTAACACATGTCACAAAATGGAAGGGAAGTATTTTTGTCAGTTTTTTTCTATCTTCCTTGCTACAGGCTATAGAAGACTAACTTTGCTAAAAATAATACTTAGCCCAATGAAGGGATCATTACATACTGGTAATAGAAGGTAACTCAGTGGCTAGCCTGTGCAAAGTGAGTCTTAAAATACATACATCCTCCAAATCCTATGTATTTTGAGTAACTGCAATTGTATTGCTTCAGGCAAAGTACTTGCAGACCTAAGACAAGACTAACTGGTGGAATGTGCTGAACAATTAGCTTTTGTACTAAATTAAAACTACTTTCTTTTAACTTCAGTTGATCATAAGGCATAAAAGATAAAGAAGTTAAAAAAATAGCTGAAGGGTGTATGATGGGAAAAAAAAACTTCACTGTTTCAGATTTACGTAAGTAATTAAGACAGCTGTGTGAATAATGAAATATGCACAAGTCAATTTTCCCTAAGACCATCTATTCAGTGAATTTCGACCTGAGTTTATAAAAAAATCATAAATTCATGCAAGCAAATTTCAATATCTTTTTTAATTTAAGGAAAATACTGTAATAAGTTCTTTTTTTTTTTTACCATATTTGTCAATTGCGGAGAAGTTAAGTGAGTATTTTTAAAGAAGAAAATTAAAGTTGCTCAAATCCAGCAATTACTATTTTATTTTATTTTTTTATTTTTATTTTTTTAAAGATTTTATTTATTTATTTGACAGAGAGAGATAACAAGTGGACAGAGAAGCAGAGAGAGAGAGAGAGAGAGAGGGAAGCAGGCTCCCTGCTGAGCAGAGAGCCCGATGCGGGACTCGATCCCAGGATCTTGAGATCATGACCTGAGCTGAAGGCAGCGGCTTAACCCACTGAGCCACCCAGGCTCCCCAAGCAATTACTATTTTAAAGTTTGGATTTTATTATATACAAATGTATTCAAAATTATATTCTATATAAATGCATTCAAATTAAAAATGGAATAATCATATATGTACTTTAAAAAATTTTGTTTTAAAGCTTTTATTTATTTATTTGACAGAGCAAGAAGAAACAGGAGAGCGTCAGGCAGGGGGAGAAGGTCCCCGAAGGTTGGGGAGCCCTATGTGGGGCTCAACCCAGGACTGACCATTACCTGAGCCCAAGGTAGCTGTCTAACCAACTGAGCCACCAGGCTTGCCTGTACTATAGTCTTTAAACTGCAAATACAACATGAGCATTTGCATGTTAAAAACAATAAGTCTTGGGGCACCTAGGTGGCTCAGTGGGTTAAGCACCTGCCTTCAGCTCAGGCCATGATTCCAGGGTCCTGGGTAGGAACCCCATGAGCAGGGAGCCTGCTTCTCCCTCTCCCTCTTCCTGCTGCTCTCCCTGCTTGTGCTCTCTCTCTCTGTCAAATAAAGAAATAAAATCTTTAAAAAAATACATAAAAATAAAACCAGTAAGTCTCAAATCATGAATTTAAGGTTTCTATACTATTCCATATTGTGATTTCTTATTGAAACTTCTAATTGTTGTAAATGTTTTATTATTCTAAATAGTATAGTTTTTTCGGAAGCCTGGGTAGCTCAGTCAGTTAAGCATCTGCCTTTGGCTCTGGTCATGATCCTGGAGTCCTTGGATGGAATTTGGCATCAGGCTTCCTGCTCAGTGGGGAGTCTGTTTCTCCCTCTTCCTTTGCTACTCTCTCTCTGTCAAATCAATAAACAAAATCTTTTTAAAAAATAAATAATATTGTTTTTAAATGTCCTTATTCATAAACCTTATGATTATTGCTTTTAAATGCATCCCTAAAATAATATATCTAAAATTATGTAATACCTAAAATTATATATATACCCAAAAACTATATACATATCTGAAATTATATCTACCTAAAACTGTAACTGAAACAACACGAGTGCATTCACTGGTGAGTCCCCCATACAGCAGGTAGAGTTGTCACACAAAGTAAACTTTATTTGCAGCAAATAAGGAGATCACTGGGAATAACTTCCAGACCCATGACTCCCTGAGCAAGGGTGAATGGGTTCCTTTTATTTAGGGTTAGAATGAATGTTTAGAGAGGGAAGTCTTGTCATCGTATGTAGAGGTGGGCATATGGGTGCACACATTCCTTAAGGAAACACGCCTCAACATACATTGCATGTTATGTAAATGAGATTGTGCTCTTTGGGTAGAAATTTTAGTATTACAATGAGGTAAAGGTAGTTGTCGGTCATTCTAGAGGTCACTTCTTGGTCCATCTGCGCAGGTGTGAGTTAAGGGTTACAAACAAACTGGCTTGGGCTGGTGGGAGGTCATGATAGGGTAGTGGCTATCACCTGAAGGGTGGTTTTAGTTTCCATTTGCCTGTGTGAAGAGATGCACTGGAAAGAAGCACTTAAGGAAGAATGTGGGACAGAGGTCAGTGACTTTAAGCAGGTGGGCAGTAGAGGTCAGGTTTTGGGGTCTAACTGGTGACCAAACCACATATTTTTTATTTTTTATTATTTTTTAAAGATTTTATTTATTTATTTGACAGACAGAGATCACAAGTAGGCAGAGAGGCAGGCAGGGAGAGAGGAGGAAGCAGGCTCCCTGCTGAGCAGAAAGCCCGACTCTCGACTCTCGATCCCGGGGTGGGATTGTGACCTGAGCCGAAGGCAGAGGCTTTAACCCACTGAGCCACCCAGGTGCCCCCATATATTTTTTAAAACTGTATATATAATATCATATATAAAACATTATATATACATAATTACATCTCAAGGAGGCAGAAAAAGAATGATGCAAGTTTTCTAAAGTAAATGTTCTAAGAAAATAGAGGTTGAGGCCTATAATCAGGAAGAAATCTGTCTAAAATGTAGTCAAGCTGAGGAGAATATTTAGTCCATCGTGGAATATAAATAAAATAAAGCAATAAACCAAGACTATGCTGAGACAACTTATATTTTCAGGTACTGTGTCACTATTATCACTAGCTCAGGTTACTTTCGTCTCTCCCTCACACTTCAAACTTTAGGAACTTTAGTGTTATAATTTGGTGACTAATACTTACATTATCTTCTCATGTAATACTTATTTATAATATACATTATCTGCTCTATCCTCAAATTTACATGTCAAACTGCCATCTTTCTGGCTTCAAATATGCAGTTGAACTCTATGTAACTGGTAACGAATGGGTAGATTTTTATGAACTCTTTGATATAAGTTCTCATAAGGTTTTGAAGATAAATATTTTCATATGAAGTAGAAATGCGAGGTCCTTTTGGGGAACTAAGCAACAAACCCATTTTCGTTAGATTGCATGACAAGTAACAGCCGTTAGCTCAAGATAAAGACACAGATCAGTTTTCATGCAAGAAAGATTGACAGCAAATATGAAATTAATACAAAGGCATTTACATGACACTCATGACTGAGTTTAAATTCATTTAGAGTGGCTGGGATCCAGAAGTTACTGTTCTTTATACTATAGTTATGGTTCTCATCAAGGAAAATTAAGTTGCCAAGTGCTCTGTGTAAATTCCCACAAATTCATATTTCTGGGTATATATCTCTGCTATTGTCTCTGCTACTGTCTTATTAAGTGACGTCGGATGAGCTAATTAATCTTTCCTCTTTGCCTGAGACTTTTTTTTTTTAGAGATTTTATTTATTTATTTGTCAGAGAGAGAGAGATCACAAGTAGGCAGAGAGGCAGGCAGAGACAGAGGGAGAAGCAGGCTCCCTGCCAAGCAAGGAACCTGATATGGGACTCGATCCCAGGATGCTGGGACCACGACCCGAGCCGAAGGCAGTCGCTTAACCAACTGAGCCACCCAGGCATCCCCGCCTGAGACTTTTTATCCATCAAATGTGCCTACAGGGAGATCTGTCAGGCTGGTACCTACAGTAGTTCCATCAAAGCATCACATTTCAAACCAGAAGAAGGATACAAAGTAACAGTGGTACCCAGCAGCTCTGTTTTCAGGCCCACTTTTATTTCTAACACCTGCACTTCACATCAAATTACAAAGTACAGTTGCCTCTGGGAATATCTGGAGAATATAAGTATTAATGCCAACTCTTCAGCATTTTAGGATCATGACTGAACAAAAGAAATCATAATTATTGTTGTAGTTCAACATTAAATAGTCATGCTCAAACAAGTTGTTATTAGTGGGCCGGGCATGGGGTGATGTGGAAAATACCACAGGGAGGGGTGCAAACAGATAAATAAGGAAGACTGGTCCCAAATGAGGTGGATGTAATTTTCTGCCTAAGACGAGAAAGGGAAGAGCCAGAGAAGCAAATATATAGAGAAAAGAAATGCTGGCATGCATGGAAACACATTGTTATTTGTTTCTCTATACCCTCTAATTCCCTGAGTTATGACTGCCAGATTTCAAATTATCTTTTTGAGACAACACAAAGACAAGGACACTTTATGGAGCTGTGACGATCAGTACGATAGGTGTTAACTCCGCATGTCTGCTTTGCACTTGAAACGTGGCTCATGGGAACTGAGCCGGTGAGAGCCTGCATCCTGTGCATAGACTGGCTGTCTTCTTGCTCTGCCCTCACATGGCAGCGGGGACAGGGAGAATTTCAGGGTCTCTCTTATAAAGGCTCCAATCCTACTCACGAGTGTTTCATCCTCATGACCTAATCACCTCCCAAAAAGTCCTACCTCCAAATATTCTTACAGAGGTTTCAGTATATAAAGTTTGGAAGGACACACACAATCTCTGGCAAGATCTTATTCATAATTTTTTATATTGATTACATATTGAAATACTATTCAAGAAGTTCCTTCTCCCTCTCAACTTTCACTGGTTAAAGTCATCTCAGGCTGAAATATTGTGGCCAAGAAAAGGTCAGCTCCAATAATCCTCCCACTAACTTAAATTTCTTTCTTCTTCTTTTTTTAATTGAGATATAATTGGGGTGCCTGGGTGGCTCAGTGGGTTAAAGCCTCTGCCTTCGGCTCAGGTCATGATCTCAGGGTCCTGGGATCGAGCCCCGCATCAGGCTCTCTGCTCTGTGGGGAGCCTGCTTCCTCCTCTCTCTCTGCCTGCCTCTCTGCCTACTTGTGATCTCTGTCTTTCAAATAAATAAATATAAAATCTTCAAAAAAATAAAAATTAAAAAATTGAGATATAATTGACATATTACATTGTATAAGATTTAAGCGTAGAGCATGTTGATTTGATACATTTATATATTGCTATATGACTAGCTAGCTCCTCTATCAGGTCATATAATTATCACTTCTTTCTTCTGATGAGAACATTCAAGATTTAGTCTCTTAGCAACTTTAAAATATAGAATACAGTATTGTTGGCTATAATCATTATGCTGTGCATTGGATCTCTAGAACGCATTCACCTTGCAACTGCAAGTTTGAATCCTTCGATCAACATCTCTCCAATTCCCCCTACCCGCACCAGCCCCTGATATCTACGACTCAACTTTGTTTCCACAAGTTTGGCTTTCTTAGATTCCACATATAAGAGAGAGCATGCACTATTTGTCCGCCTGACTTGTCTCACTCAGCATAATGCCTTCAAGGTCCTTCTATGTTCTTGTAAATGGCAGGATTTCCTTCTTTCTTATAGCTGACTGACTAGAACATTCAGTCTTCATTCTTTCCTCTCATTAACCTTTCCTTCTCATACTTAGTAATTTTCTTAAAAATGAAACTCTAAGCATGTGATCTCTCTCCTAAATATAATTCAGTATTTCCTCTTGACTACCACATAACTTTCAATATTCCTGGTCTTATATTCAATCTTTTCTGACTTTCCACATATTTATACATTATATTATTTTTCTACATTGATCAGTTTTCACTTTAAAGCATGCTACTTTCTTTTTGTTTTCTATAAATCAGATCACATGATCCCCCCAAGAATCCCTCACATCAATTTCTGACTAACCAATTAAATAATGGCCAAAAACCAAAAATTCATGTCCCATCCCATGAAATCAATGAACATGATTTTGCAGGGTCATTGCACATGTATTTAAGTTAAGAATCTTAATATGAAATTACCCTGGATGGACACTATATCCAATGTCAATGTCCTTACAAGAGACAGCAGAGGAGAAGGTAGCTATGGAGAAGGCCACATGAGGACAAAGGCAGAAATTAGATGCATGCAGCCACAAACCAAGGAACACCTAAAACCACCAAAAGTTGGAAGAGGCAAGAAAGGATTCTTTCTAGGGCCTTCAGAAAGAGTGTGGTCCAGCCATAGTCTTGACATTGGACTTCTGGCCTCCACAACCATAAGGGAGTAAATTTCTGTTGTTTTAAAAGCAACCAGATTTGTAGAAGTTTATTATAGCAGCCATAAAAGTCTAATACATTGACCAAATTACCAAATTCTATTCATCTTGCAATGGTTTATTCTCACTCTCAAAAAGTAATGGTACTCCCCCCCATAGTATTTTTTTACACATTTCTTATCTGTTACTTTCTATTGTATATAATAAGTATTCAGGAATCTATTTTACTTCCTAGTCTGTGCATTGAGGAAAAGTGATAATACTTTACAGACATCTCTATTCCCATAGTACCTACCTACCATAGTGTCTCATATATGATACAAAAATGCTAGTAAATATTGTGTAAATCAACACTTTGGTTTGAAATTCCACTTTGAAGAAATATTTGATTCTTCTAAGTCTTTAGTTGTTCAATGGGAAGTTCTGTTGGGTTTGTATTTTCATATTAAGGACATCTTTGAATGCAGCTTTGAAATACGTATATATAATTACCCTCAAGATGCAGTACTTCGAAAAATTTGTTTTTTATATTTTATATATTTTTTGTTTTTTCCATTTTATTTTATTTTTTCAGTTATGATAAGTATGCTTATTTTATTATTGTTTTAAATCTTGGTTCTTTACAATACAATAATGACTTCAAACCCAGTAAGGGTTTGGAATTAAAACACTGTATCTTGAAATGTAATCATGAGTTATATACACATTCTATCTGAAATATGATTTGTTGAAATAATCTTTGTCTTAAGAAAGTATTTTTTGTAGGACTAAAGGAAAGGCGTAGGTTGTGTATTTTCTCTTAATAATATGCTGTTACACTTTTACAAAGCTGCATAAGTAATACTTCTCTTATGTCTGTGGGAAGAATAATTACTAAAGGGAGATTGGTGACAGTATAATTATATAATGTACCAGACAACATCTTAACAAACAGTTGTTAATGCAATGGTTGATTTCTGCAATAAAAAAATAACACAGGGCGCCTGGGTGGCTCAGTGGGTTAAGCCGCTGCCTTCAGCTCAGGACATGATCTCAGGGTCCTGGGATCGAGTCCCGCATTGGGCTCTCTGCTCAGCAGGGAGCCTGCTTCCCTCTCTCTCTCTCTGCCTGCCTCTCCGTCTACTTGTGATCTCTCTCTGTCAAATAAATAAATAAAATCTTTAAAAAAAAATAACACAAAATGAAAAATAGGACTGAGTCTCACCTAATTCCAAAAAAACAAATGTCAACACATTTGAATGTAATTTCTACAATTTCAGATTATATAACTTAAGATAATATCATTATAGAAAGTGGGAACTGCTATACTCCATTAATATAGTTTGATATTTTTCCAAAATAAAGTGTCTTGATCTTATCCTTAATCTAGATGTATTTTCTCATGAAGTCTCTGTGCAATTTCCCCACCTCAGTGAATTAAATATTATTCAAGAAAAACTAGCACTAGAGTATGAAAAAAGAAATCAAATTATCAACCATTTTATCTTTATTCAATTAACATTTAATTGAGTATCTGGCATACAGTAGGGTCCTTTGTAAATACGTATTAAATAAATTGATCTTGCATACGGTAGTTTCTTTTTTTTTACAGTTGACTTTAATTTTAGAAGAAAAAGTACAATCTCTTTTTTTAAAGATAATTTTAAGAAGTTTTTATAAAATAAACGTGCAAGCACATTAGTCTTATATTAATTACCTTCCATAACAGTGTCTGAGTAACTAAATATTTTAAAATATACTTCAGTATCACAACTATGTTATTGCTCATTATCTTCAGTGATACTCTGCCTCTTCTGTCACAAAAGAAGGGTTACTTTCTTGTTTTCTGGTTCCCTTTCCTCCCACTCGAAGAGAACTATCACCTCATTATGGAGTTTGAACTCACCTATATACTTAGCTGTTCCCCATTTATAACACAATTTCTCTGTCTTTATATAGGTTAAAGTCTATTCTATTCATAAACCTCTCTTGACTTAATATTTTATTCTTGTTACCACCTTTTGTCCCAGTCTGTTCCATTTTTGAGATGCAGTTCTATTCCTTTCGTGGTTTCTACAGATAAAAGCCTTAAGGTTATGGAACAGTTTGATAGTAATTCCTCATCTTGAAGATTCATATACAATCATTTGTAAGAATTAGCACCCCACTACTACATGTATCTGAGATCTGTGGTTTCGATTTCTCATCAGTTGGATTATTTTTGAGTGATTGTCTTGAAATATTGTCAAGTTCTCTCAATCAGGTTTATGGATGGAATTTTACAAGCTCTTTTTTTATTTTACGCCATCAAGAAAATGCCTCTCAAGACTCCTCATTTTCCTCAGCTTCTTAAAAATATGTAGCTTATTGCCTCAACTCTTCTTGAATGCCCGTCAAAACCCCAGATCTCCATGCTCCAACCTGGTCTGGTTGCCCTCCCTCTCTGTTTAAATTTGCTATCTTTGGATTTTCACCCTCCATTCTCTTGTGGTATCTATTCACTTATCTCTTGTGGACCTTCTATTGCTTGGTTCTACTTTCTTGGTTTACTGAAACATATTCTGCACTAGCTCTCAAAGAAAGAAAGAAAAGATGAATAAAAGGTTAATTTTTGAGACCGTAGGTACCTTATAATATCCTTATTTAATATGAATCCTTGTTGGAAGAATTGCCTTGGGATAGAATATTAGATTGGACATTTACCTAAAAACATTTAAGGTTTTGCTCCATTTTCTTCTACTTCAAATGTGGCTACAAAAGATTCTTACATCATTCTTATATATGAACTTTGATCCTAATTGTCTCTCTTTTCTTCTGTGCAAGCTTTAAGACTGTTTTTTATCCACAATATTTTGAATATTTTGTGCCTGGTATGAGGATTTTTTTTATGTGCTGGGATGATTATTGATGGGTTAATCCTTTCAATTTAGAAAGTAATGATTTTTGGTTATGGTAACTTATTTGTATTATTTATTTCATTACACAGTTTAAGAAACTACTTTGTTGCAGAGTGTTTTGGATACTTGGAACACAAGAGAGACTAAAACAGAAAGTCTGTGTCTTTAAGTAGTTTATATTTTAATGGAAGTAGACAGATTTTTAAATATATAAATATATATGTATATGTTTCAAAGAATGTGAAAAGGTGATCAATGGCGAAGGGAAAAAATAGAACAGCATAAGGCATTGGAAATCTTAGGTTACAGAGGCAGATTGCAATTTGCAATAGGGTAGTTAGGATGGGCTGCCCTGGGAAAGAGAAATTTGAAAAAAAAATGATATGAAATTAAATGAAGGAAATAGTTATCTGATTATCTCAGTGAAGTTTTTTAGGAAAAAGGAACAGTCACCATGAAGATTCTATGCAGCAACATGCTACATTGTTCAAGGGGGCACGCATGGACAGGTAATGATGAAGAGAGAAATCAAAGGTAAGTGATCAAATAAGTGCATAGTAGGAGATACAACAGAGATGAAATAATGGAAATAAGGTAGATTTTATAGGACCTTAAGGGTAGGCAATGATAATATAGTTAATTGCATAAACCATGACCCTTTTAAGAATGAAAATATGAACTCATAATAATTATGCAAGGAAAATAAGCATCATCTGAAATTTCTTGGGCAAATGAAGGCATATGTTCACCTTAATTGTACATAATTTTAATACATTTCATGTTTCTTTGAGTGAAGTGGGGAGATATTTCTTGTGTGTGTTTGTGTGTGTGTGCACATGTGCAGGTGAGTGACATGATCTGAATTAATTTTTAAAGGGATAGCCATCATTACTGTGTTGGACTCAGATGGTAGAAAAACCAGGGTGGGAACAAGGAGACAAATTAGAAGTCTTCTGCAGTAATCTGGGTGAGAAAAGATGGTGGCTCTGAATAGGGGGATGGCAATGGGGGTGTTGAAAAGTAATTGGATTCTAAATATATTTAAAGGTGTAAGTGCAGTTTGTCCTTCTGGATAGGTGAAGGCAATGATAGGCAGTTAACTGGGACACTGTTTCTTCCATCTGAGTTGGAGGAAGCACAGAAAGAACAAAAGAGTTAATGCATTCAAGGAAACTATAATGATTGACTGTTGGGCTGGGTAAACAGGGAAGAAAGACATTGAGGGGGGAAAGTGCATTGTAAAATGAGAGTATACTGGAGTAAGATCCTAAAGGCTCCCAGGAATTGTCAGATGGAGTAACAAATTGAGGAAGTGAGCCAGAAAAATAAGGATTTTTTTTTGGTTGGTTGGTTTGTGTTTTTTGTGGGTTTTGTTGTTGTTGTTGTTTGTTTGTTTGTTTTGTTTTGTTTTTTTTTGCTGGTTTTTAGAAAATGGAAATGGAAAAAATGAGGAGTTGACATTCCTCATACTGACAAATTCCAGGAGGCCATGACACTTGAGAGTGAATGGTTGATACTGAATCATAAGAGGGAAGTTAAGGAACTGAGAGTTAGGATTTCAGCAGAATTATCTTGTCACTGCTGAGTAACCAGTCATTAAATTATAAATGATGTTGGAGATAATTATAAAGAGCCAGGGGCTAAATGAGCTTAGAAGTAAAAGGGAACAGCCTGAAAGCCAGTGAGTGAACACAAATGTGAAGTATTAGTAAGTAACCTGATTTGATCACCTGATATTCAGTGCTGGGTTTTTATGGAGAAGGGAATACACATGGACTAGAATTGGCATTGAAACCAGTTGTCTTGAGAGCATTTATCAAACTTGGTGAATTTAAGAATCACTGTTCATGGTCTTGTGGAGCTTGGGGAGCCAAAGGTAAAGGAATGATCAGCTCATGGAGGGGAGGCTGTTGGATGAACCTGTATAAGGATGGGCTTTATAGCATCATGACAAAAACAAAAATGAGCTAATAATAAACCTGTACACTTATCGCCACACCTACACACACCTCTACCTCATTCCTCCTTTACTATTACTGAGCACAAGGAAGAAAAAATTCCTCTGAGGATTTGTAAATTATCAAGCATATTCACAGATAAAATTCACAAGACTTTTATGGCTTAAAGAAAAAAAAAAAGAATAAAAATTTTTGTCTAAGGTGGCCCTTGTCTGGGAGTAAAGCCAGGAACTTCACTGAAGCAAAAGTAAAATTCTCTCTGAAGGAATCACTTATATCCAGGTCTCAATTTTCTACAGAAAAAAAAGAAAAATCCGTGGAAAATTTGCAACTAAAAAAATACAAATTCATTGAATCCCCCCCCCAAAACAACAAACTGCTTGAAAGCCAAATGATTAAAATGGTTAAAAGTCAACATATAACAACAAAATCATATTCTCTAAAGGGTAATATATTGGAATCACCAGAGAAAGGAAATGATGAAAATGATTATTATGTTTTATGGAATAGTCAAGATGTTTGACTATCTGTGTGGAGACCAAGCAAACTGACATTAAAAAAACAAAAAACAAAAAACAAAAAAACAAAAACAAAACCACTTCAACGATAGGATTTAAAGTCACAATTTGTAAATGAAAAATAAGATATCTGTAAGAAGGAAGCACAGAAGAGGGAGAATGTGGGACAGAGACAATAGAATAACCAGCAAATCAATCTCATCTCTTTTACTTCTTTTTACTTTTTAATTTTTTTCAGTATATAACTTTACTCTAGAACATCTCCAATAATTTTGTCTCCTGAAATTCAATCTTCTATTACATTTAGATTACTTTATTTCATAGCTTACAACATACCTCTTTCAAAAAATATGAAATGTAAGCTTTAACATGTTATATTCAAACTTCAATAACTTTGGTTTGGAAAGTGTCCTCTCACCTTCGAATAGAATTTATTTTATAAAGTAAATATTTTTGTTGTTGTTGTTGTAACACTAGGTGATTTTTTTTTTTAAAGATTATTTATTTATTTGACAGAGAGAGATCACAAGTAGGCAGAGAGGCAGGCAGAGAGAGAGGAGGAAGCAGGCTCCCCACTAAGCAGAGAGCCCGATGTGGGGCTGGATCCCAGGACGCTGGGATCATGACCTGAGCTGAAGGCAGAAGCTTTAACCACCTGAGCCACCCAGGCACCGGTGATTTGTTTTATATACTATCTTATTTGAGTATAGTTGACACCCAATGTTATATTAGTATTAGGTGTGCAACATAGTGATCCCAAAGAGTCCCCCGCAAAATTTCTAGAACTCATACATGAATTCAGGAAAGTCATAGGATATAAAATCAATGTGCAGAAATCTGTTGCATTTCTATACACCAATAACAAGGCTGCAGAAAAAGAAAGCAAGGAATTGATCTCATTTGCAATTGCACCAAAAACAAGATAGCTTGGAGTAAATCTAACTAAAGAAGTAAAAGATCTATGCTCTGAAAACTGTGAACCCTTATGAAAAAATTAAAGATGACATAAAGAAATGGAAAAGCATTCCATGTTCATGGATTGAAAGAATAAATATTATTAAAATGTCCATACCACCCAAAGCAATTTATACATTTAAAGCAATCCCCATAAAATATTACTAGCATTATTGTTTTTTTGTAATTTTATTTTATTTTTTTTCAGAGTTCCAAGATTCATTGTTTTTGTGCCACACCCAGTGCATGACTAGCATTTTTCACAGAGCTAGAACAAACAATCCTAAAATTTGCATGGAACCACAAAAGACCCCAAATAACCAGAGCAAATTTGAAAAAGAAGGACAAAACTGGAGGTATCATGATTCTGGATTTCAAGCTATATTATAAAGCTGTAATCATCAAGACAATATGGTACTAGCACAGAAATAGACACAGGCCAATGGAACAGAATAGAGAACCCAGAAACTGACCCACAACTGTATGGTCAACTAATCTTCGACAAAGTAGGAAAGAACATCCAATGGAAAAAAGACAGTCTCTTCAACAAATGCTATTGGGAAAACTGGACATGCGGAAGAATAAAACTGGACCACTTTCTTACATCATACACAAAAATCAATTCAAAATGGATGAGAGACCTTAATGTGAGGTAGGAAACCATCAAAATACTAGAGCAGAACACAAGCAGAAACGTCTTTGACCTTGGCCATATAACTTCTTATAGACACATCACCACAGGCAAGGGAAAGAAAAGAAAAATATTGGAACTTCATCAAGATAAAAAGCTTCTGCACAGCAAAGGAAACAAATCAACAAAACTAAAAGGCAGGCTATGACTTCTCTGTGCATTATGCTATGCTCACCACTGGTGTAGCTACCATCTGTCACACACTATGCTATTACACTATCTTTACCTATATTCCTTATGACTTTTATTCCCATGACTCATTCATTCCCTAACTGAAAGCCTGTTTCTCCCATTCTCCACCCATTTTGCATATCCTGCTACTCCCTCCCTCTGGCAGCCATCAGTTTACTCTTTGTATTCTGCTTTATGTTTGTTTATTCATTTGTTTTATTTTCTAGATTCCACATATGAATGCAATCATATGATATTTGTCTCATTCTGACTTATTTCATTTAGCATAATACTCTCTAGGTTCCTCTGTATTGTCACTCATAGCACGGTCTCATCCTTGTTATGACTGTGTGATATTTCATTGCATATACACCATATTTTCCTTATCCATTCATCTATCAACGGGCACAGGTTTCTCTCATATCCTTTCTATTATAAATAATGCTGCAATAAATGTAAGGGTGCAGATATCTTTTTATTTTGTTTATTTTTTTTTTTTCTGTGTAAATAGCCAGCAGTGGAATTTATTTGTTTTTGTGGGTTTCTTTCCTTTCTTTCTTTCTCTTTTTCTTTTTTCTTCTTTTTTTTTTTTTTTTTTTTTTTTTATAAATACCTAGCAGTGCAATTATTGGATCATGTACTATTTCCATCTTTAATTTTTTGAGGAACGTCCATATTGTTTTCCTCTTTGGCTATACCAATTTACATTTCCACCAATAGTGCATGTAGATTCTGTTTTTTTCCACATTCTTTCAACCCTTGTTATTTCTTCTTTATTTGAGCTATTCTGACAGGTGTAAGGTAAAATAAACATACTTTAGGTTGTTATTTCAACACACTGTGATAGGTTTTGCCAACAAGTATGAATGGGCCCCTGAGTAGAATCATGGTATATTAGAGTTTTTACATTCATTAGAAATTCTCTAGTCTAATCGTTTATTCTATTGATAAGAATACCAATAAGAATATGAAGAAAGGAACACATAGTTATATGTGTTCCTTTCTTCATATTCTTATTGGTATTCTTATACCAATTAAGGGTCATAAAATACCAATATTATAGTTATATAATTTTGAACTGATAGTAGATTCATCATGGATATTAGTTGTTTAGGCTAAATATTCTTAATTGCTATAAAAACAGAATTTTGAATTCAAAGTATGCCAACTCATTTTTTAACACACTTGTTTACCATCTTTGTGACCTTATATAAGTTGATTAACATCTCTGAGCTTAGTTTCTTCATATGAAAAATGAGAATGCTACTAGCTATTATGGGAGTTGTAATTAGGAGGAAATAAAATATGTGAAAGCCAATAAATGTTATTCAAAGCTCATAAATATTACCTTTATCATTAGTATTATTACTAACCAAAATTAAAGCAAAAGTATTTCAATTTGTAAACATTCATAAAATGAGGTTCCAACCGTTATATGAATTGAGAAATGAATATCAGCTTTTTCTTTTTTATTTCATTTCTGAGAAGGCTATCTTTGAAGCATATAGCTATGAACTCCAGGAATTAATTTTTGAAAGTCAGCATAGACACAAATAAGAACACATCATATAATTAAAAAGGAAAGCATCATGCTGCTTAATCAGAAGCAGAGTACAAAAAAAGAAGTAAGGATGTCATTTCATGGTGGGAAGCAGGAGGAAGCAAGTTAAACTTCTTCTTTTTTTTTTTTTTAAGAAAAAAAAATATAAAGACATGTTGAAATAACACTCAGCCTGCAAAGTCAGAGAAGGTTAAAAATATTTCTGTTATTGTTGAAACAGCAGAGAGGAGGAGTCACCACAAGGTATCTATAGGGTTTCATGACAGTATTTTCCTTAGTTCACACTTGAAAAACATACATTTCCTAATATCTAGAATTTAAATTTATCTGTGCAATAATTAATAGGAACAGTAATAACCAGAGTAATTTTATGACCCTTAATTCAAGATTTGTACCACTACCTTTGTAAGTGGGAGTAGTAAATACGCAAATAAACATTTATATCATTTTATGCACATTTGAAGATAAATACATAGATGCATTAGCTAGTTTTTGCTGCATAACAAATCATTCCAAACTGTAGTAGCTTAAAACAACAATCTAGTATCTCATCGTTTCTGTTGCTCAGGAATTCAGCCACATCTTGACTAGGTTGTATGGTTCAGGAACTTTTTACAAGACTGTGATCAAGGTAATGGCTGAGAACATGATCTTAATTGAAAGCTCAACAAGCTGGATGGCTTGGAGGCACGGAAGGATCAGCCTCCCAGCTCAGTCATTAACATTCACAGGATTGATTTCCTCAGGGGTAGTTGAAGTGAGGGACTCAGTTTCTCACTGCTGTTGGCTAGAGCTTTGCTCAGTTATTTGTTATAGGAGTCTCTCTACAGGGGAGTTCACACTATGAAAGCTGGCTTCCATCAAAGCAAATGAGAGAGCAAGAGAAGATGAGCAAGAAAGAAACCAAGGTCTTCTTGTTGCTTAATCTTTGAGCTTTTCATCATATTCTATTCATTAGAATTAAGTTACTGGGTCCAGCCCACACTAAGGAGTATGAATTACATATAATACTAAAATACTAGAAGGTGAGGGTCATTTATATATAAAATGCAATATATAACTATGATGCATAAATACAATAAATTAATAATATACACATTTATATATATATGCAAGAATATACAAATAAAATATTTATTTATGTTAATTATTTAGTAAACAATACATTTTAAAATTTAGGTTTATTCATTCTAAATTAATCCTTTTGATTTCACTTAAAATGTTCAGAGTATAGATAACTTCAAATATTGCTGGAGTATTCTTGAAAATGCATAGTTTCAAATTTCAGTTTTAATCAAGAATATAAAGCATAGAATTTGTAAAGCAAAAGAAGAATAGTGCTTGGGGTGCCTGGGTGGCTCAGTGGGTTAAAGCCTCTGCCTTTGGCTCTGGTCATGATCTCAGGATCCTGGGATTGAGTCCCCTATCAGGCTCTGTGCTCAGCAGGGAGCCTGCTTCCCCCCACCCCCCGCCTGCCTCTCTGCCTACTTGTGATATCTCTCTGTCAAATAAATAAATAAAATCTTTAAAGAAAAAAAAAGAATAGTGCTTTTTAAAATAATGGTGGCTAGTGAACCCAATTTTGGTTGGCTACAAATTATGCAGTTATTTATGTTTTCCTGAAAAGATTATTTTCATTTTTTTGAAATATTTTTGGCAAAGTAAAGTCTTTTAAGATGTTAATTTCTTCACATTTTCTCCAAACATTATTTTCATATTATGAAGCTAGTGATATACTATGGCAACTAATTAATGATAACTAATTAATCTCTAAATAAGTATGTGTAGGACTCTTGGTTTCATATAAATATGAAAACAGGAAAAATCAGTAACAAATTATTATCAAAGGCAATAGAGAAAGAAAAATATTAATAAAATGGGTATATTGACTATCTTACCAAAAAACCCCCTAAGATAAACATTAATGTGATTAATATATTTCAAAAAATCTTATATTTTAATATTAAAAATAGCTTGCTGCCAGAAAAATACTGAATTATCTCATACTCCTCTGGGGGAATTCTAGTAGAAACAGTATTATATATTCTCTACTAAGGGAATTCACATTTTCTGGCTCATGGCTAATGCTACCTATAATAAGAGCAACTTCCAAATGAATGTCAAGCTTGCTACATTTACAGAGGCACTGTGGAAGAGCAAGCTAGGGAGGCCCAGATCAGTTCATTTTCAGAAATTCTCTTTTGGGTTCTGATTAGTCAACTATTAAATAAAGTAATCACTCAAAACCTGAGGTGAAATTCAAAATGCTGTATTTAATAAGCTCTACTGCACTGTCAGTCGTCAGGGAGAACAGAGCTGACTCTTAAGTATAACCAGAAGACACAGTTTGAATGACAGCTTAGGATAATAGAGCAGACTTTAGCTGTTACATGGTTTTTACAAATCACCTTTCAATCAATGGCTGCATGGGCATACTAATTTTTATATTGTAATTCATGTAGGAAATACACTGTGGTGGAAAAAGAAGTTTGTAAAAAAAATAAATGCAATTTAAAGATAGAGATAAAACTGATAAATGTGAAAAAATATTTGCTAACCCTATTTTCTGTATTTTATGATCAATATAACATACTAGAAAGTAACTTAAAATTAATATTACTTAAGAAATGGAACTTCAGATACACAAAATTGAGTTCTTTGATAATGAAGGTCTCTCTCTTTGCTTCTGAATAAGGCCACTAAAGTCTTTTTCATTTATTATCATTTATTTACTAAAATTTTTAGAGCTGTAAATCATCATTCCACCTACATCCAGAATTAACAGCACTATTCTTTTAGGCCTTGGTTTACCATCTTTGATCAGACTCCCACATGTGATCTTGCTACTGTAGGGATTACAAAGACATGGGATAAATAGCACTTGATACAAAAAGTATACAAAATATAATAGAAAGTAATAGAATATAGAATATAAACGAAAATGCGCAATAATAATTCTGTAATAAAAAACTTGTTGATTTCCTGTTGTTTGCAATCCCAGGAGCCCTCTTTGCAATACAGAGTAAATAATTTTCAGCCTATGTCCACAAGTAATAGTTCTACTGCTGGAAATCCCATTCTACCTAGACCTTCTATTGTGTATTTTCTCCTTTTTAAAAATACTTTTTTCATTTCTCTCATTATATTATATCTTTGCCTTCAAGTGAATTCTCTTCTATTTAAAATTAACTAACTAAACAAATTAAAAACCCTGACCTTCCATAACAACGTCCTCAAATTACCTACTCTTTCATAGGCAAGATTTCTAACATGGTAGCCTACATGTTATATTCTCCACCCCCTTACCTCCCGTTTATCTGTTTTACCTACTGAAATTCAGTGTCAGTCCTCCCAGTTCTGGAAATTTCCCACTCTCTCACACAGAATTACTTCTCAAAGGAATTACATGTTTATTCTGAGCAAAGTTCTACTGTCTCTTCCCCTTTCCCTTTGGGTATGCCCTAGTCCTTTAATGATTATAGTGAGAGAATTGGTGACAGGTTTTGGAAGAGTGGGGAAACAAAGCAAACAGCAGTTTATTTAATTGGAGAGTAACGATCATGGTAGCTGCTCAGGATTCTAATTAGAATGGCTTTATTTATTCAATGTAGAAGCAGAGAGTGGTGGGCTATTTCTGATTTACTTCCTGTTACAGGTTGAATTTTGTCTCTCAAAAAGACGCTGAATTCTAACCATTAGTACCCGTAAATATGCCTTTATTTGGAAATAGAGTATTTGCATTTGACAAAGTTCGGCTGAGGTCATTAGGGCAGCCCTAATCCAATACAAATATGTCCTTATAAAAAGGGGAAAATTAAAAGGGGAAATGTGGACACAGAGACCACCACGTGAAGTTGATGGCAGCTTAGGGTGATGCACCGTTTTGCCAAGAAATGTCAAAGACTGTCCACAAACAGCCGAAAAATAGGAGCAAGTCATGGAGCAGAGTCTCCCTCGCAGCTTCTGAGGGACCAGCCTGCTGATACCTTCACCTCGGACGTCTAGCCTGCAGAGCTGTGGGATGACACATTCCTGTTGTTTAAGCCACCTAATTTAGTGATACTTTGTAACAGCAGCTCATCAAGACTAATTGTGAAAATAAAGGAAACCTCATTAAAAATGGAGTTGGGAAAAAAAACTGGGGTTGGGCATTCCTGGAAAGAGAGATCTCAGGCACTACCACCTACCTTAAGAAGCCTATCTCCAACTCGCCAACTGGAAGATGTACACACCTCAATCGTAGGAAGAAAAAAAACTTCTCCTTGACCATTAGGAGCCCAGCCAATGAGCCACTGTCATACCCAGCCAGTAAAAGGCTGCAACAGATTCCTTCTTGCCTGTACAACCCTCTCCTCTGTTCTCCAGGCCTGCCTAAGGTTCAGCGTAGCCTACTCTTCCAGAAATGTGATTCTCTGCTGTTCCTGAACAAACTAATTTTTCTAGTAAAATAGCTGCCTCTTTTGTGTTTTTAAGGTCAACGTAATTTGCTCAAATTGGTCACGTATTCCGTTTCAGAAAACAAAGTTTTAAGAGATCATTATATTCTGCTTCAGTCAGTTTTATTAGACATGCACTTGCAGGAATTTTTTTTTAAAGGATGTATTTTGTTTCCAATGATGAAAAATTTCCTGGAATTATGAACATTTATGATTTTTTTAAATGAGAAATTCAAAGACACTTTATCAGATGAGCAAGACTTACCATTTTAGACCACAAATCTAAAAATATCAGCTCTTTAAATAATATTGTTTATTACTGTAAAAAGAGCACACATTCTCTGTAAGAACTTGAAATAAAATGAAGATGTGTATGTTCAAGCCAAAAGCATTGTGACCCAGCTCTTGTCATCGAGGCAATCAAGAATTAGAGATCTGCCCCACAAGTGAGAGAAGAAAATAATATGATTAAAGCAGCAGTACATTCTCAAGGGGAGAGTTGGCAGGTTCTCTGAGGTAGAATCTGCCCTTAGGTTGTTTAGGAATTGGAATTTTATTCTGTCTTTCTGGGTTGGGAGGAGCTGTGATGTCCAGTAGGGTGGTCTCTAATGGAGATTGCTTCTAATCTTTGGGGGACTCCTCACACGGGTGGGGATGGGGAGTTTTTGACTCTGAAGGTTTCTACCAGACTGGTCATGGCAGCCTTTCCCCCATATGGGCATGGGGAGGGTGGATGTAACTGCACTGTGAATGCATTATAATGAGTCTAGGGGTTACCCTGGGTCACAGGTGGAAGAGGAGAGTCCATGCTCCACGCTCTGCACCTGTGGTTCTTGGTCTTTTAGCCCCAGGGTCTCAGAAGCCACAAGGTCAAGATGTCCTGCCCCCTGGGCTTCTAATGTGTAACCTATTTATCACCATCTTTGCCTTCAGCTCCTGTCTAACTGCCTACTCTATCATTCCCCTCTCGAGGACCGGGTACTCTAAAATCCTTCAGGTCAAGGGATGGATGCTCCTCAGGGGGTCCTTCCACTGCTCACCTCTAGCTTCCACCTAACATATATACGAAGGCACAATAAAAAATGTCTCATGATATCACTTCCCAGAGATAAATATTCTTCCCATCCAGCCTTTTTTAAAAAAAATTTTAGGTATACTTCTATAACCTTATTTAAAATGCATTATTAAATAATAATAGCAAAAAAAGTTAGCCATTATAAACAATATTAATTGGGCAGCCATTCTCCACCAGAATATTATGGATTCAGCCTATATGTTGATGGACATAAGCATTATATTTGTTTTCATTTTGAGCTGTAAAAACTGAAAACTTAGAGATTTTAATTATATAAACATTTTTATGCTTCTCGGAATATTGCTTTTGTGTAAATTCCTGGGTCTCTTTATACTACCATTTAAAATGCTTTTGGCAAATATTACAAAGTTGCACTTCAACAATATTATATTAAATTACAGTGCATTTAGAAAATTATGAGTGTTCATTTGGCCCGACCCTAGCAATACTGGATATTATATTAAAAAACAAAACATAAAACAAAAGTAGCAATTTGGCAGTTATATTGTTAGTTAAATCTAGCGGTTAATTTACATTTCCTTAAACATTAAATAAATTTATGGGTCATTAATATTTACTCTTTTTTAATTAGCTTTTGCAACATGCATTGAGCTGTTTCTTTCTAAGATTGTTCCCAATGAAGGAGCATATCCTGGTTATATTTATATTCTATAATCTACCCCTTCCTTTGCTTCTATTGATTAGATAAAATTCAGCTACTAGACCTAACTGGAGCCATTAAATTAGAATTTAGAATTGGAAAAACCATAGAATTCAGTCTCCATTAGTACCTTTAACTAGAAACTGCTATAAAGTTGGGTTTAAGAAGCCACTTCTGGATACGTTCAGGATGAAGTAGATGATGGAGTTACCTATGCAACATATTCAAAATATGCTACATCTTCACTGTTCAGTATGACAGCTGCTATCCACATGTGGCTCTTGATAATTTGAAATGTGACTAGTGGGACTGAGGAATTGAATATCTAATTTCATTTCATTTTAATTAATTCAAATTTAAATAAATAACCACATACTAAAGACTATTGTACTGAACAGTGTGGTTGTAGACAGAAAAGGGTGAAGCTTGTGTGCAGAGAAAAGAGAAGTCTGGCACTGGAGAAATGGAGGGAATAATGGACAATCTCTGAGAAGTTTTGAGCTTCATGGTTTTTGCTTGAGTTCCCGATGAGGCTAAGATGTATGTTTCCTGCTCTGAATTCGGGGATACCAAATGCTGGGATTATAAATAATATCCCAGGTCTTTTCTCAGGTTATTTTTCCACTCCTGTTTCCTACGTGACTCAAATTGTGAAACATACATTTTCCTAGAAGATTATTTAGCTGATTGGAATTTAACAATTGTAAGAGGTCACTATTTTCTTAAAAAACATTTTCTTCATATGTGATGGTGTATCCCTATTTTTTTGGTAAGACTAGCCTGATTTCCTTAATTTTTTTTTCTGTTTACTAGCTAAATGATTTTTTTTTGTCTTTTGCCACCTTCTTTTTATTTATTATAATTTGAACAATGTCTTAATATCATCTAAAGAAAGAATTCTTATAGCAACCAGGCCAGGTGTTTTCTATCAGAAAAATTCTACTTAAGTTAAAAAAAAAATTCAAACTTGCTTAAACTCAGGAAATATAGAAACCTAATAAATCACAATTCGTATTTATATCATAATACCTATCTTTGATATCAGAATTAGAAAAAAAGTATGAGAAAAAAGTATAGGCCAATCTCATTCCTAAATAGGTAAACTCTTAATTAAGCAAAATATTAGCAGATCTCAGTAAAGTATAAAGAATATATCATGATATAATTGAATTAAACTCAGATGAATAATTCAAGATTTATTGAAAACTTTAAGATGTTAAATAATCAGAGATATATATATATCAAAACCACAGAGAAGAGTGATTTACAGGACAACACTGTCAATAGTCTTAAAATTGATGAAAAGACACAATGTAATTATAATGAAAAATATCAAAAATCCTCAGAGCAGTGGATAAAATTTGATTACGTTATCTAAAATTTTTGGGTCAGCAAAAGGCCAACTAAAGCAAAGATACAAATAAAGCAAAGACACTTAAAAAAGAAAAATAAACTTATAGGACATATTCTATCAACTGTCAAGAATTATTATAAAGCAATGTCATTTAAACCCACATAACACTAGTGTTAGAATAGTTGAATTAGTGGGTGCCTGGGTGGCCCAGATGGTTAATCATCTGCCTTCAGCTCAGGTCATGATCCCGGGGTCCTTGAATCAAGTCCCACATTGGGCTCCCTGCTTCTTGGGAGTCTCTGCCTCTCTCTCTCTGTCTCCCATAAATAAATAAAATAAAATATACATTAAAAAAAAGAAAGAAGAATAGTTGAATTAGCTATAGGAACGGAGTAGAGAGCCCAGATGTAGTTAGTCCCATACACACATAAAAACTGTAATTCTGAGATATATGCAGAAGTATGGTAAAGTTTATGTCTATGTATATACACCTTACCCATCAAATATTGTGAAGTAGATCCTTTAAATATAAGTAATGAGGCAAGCATAATAAAATTATGCAAAGGCAAATGACTCAATGCGATTGTCTCATATTAATTTAGATTCAGATTTGACATTTTACTAAAGCATGATATATTCGTTTCCTGTGGCTTTTGTAACATATTACCACAACCTTAGTGGCTTTAACCAACAGAAGTTTATTCTCACAATTCTGCAGGCTAGACATCCCAAATCTGTCGGGGCCTCACACTCTCCGGGAGGATCGGGGAAAATCCATTCTTGGCCTCTTCCAGCTCCGTTGCTACAGTATTCTTGGGTCTGCCTTGGCATTTGGCTGCATGACACCCATCTTTGCTTTGGTCTTCACACTGCCTTCTGCCCTTCCTCTATCTCCAGTCTCCCTCTGCCTGTTATAAGGATATACGTCACCGGATTTAGAGCCCACCCTGATGATCTAGGATTATGTCTTCATTACAAAATCCTTAACAAATCACAGCTGCAAAGACCCTTTTACTAAAGAAGATTAACAATCACGGGTTCCAGGGATTTGTTTGCATATCTTTTTGTGGGGACATTCTTCATTGGACCACAAATAATTATGATATTCAATGATTATTGTCTGATTATTAAATCAAGTTAACAAATTGAGACTAAGGCTTTTACAATTTAATAGAATACATTCCCTTAATGTACTGTATAAATTAGGCAATTTTCATAAATTTCTAACTGTGAAGGCCCCGCTACTCTGAAATCCTGCACACCCATTTCATAAATCATAGAACTTAAAAGTATCTCCAGAGGTCAGTTACTGTCTTCCTTTGCCTCTAGGCATAGCTACATTTAAACTAACACAGGAGGAGAGGTGTCTGTTCTGTTCTTAAAGATCTCCAGCAAAAGAGATTATATGTCCTCTTCCAGCAACACATTTTGGCATTTCAAGCATTGAATATTTAAAATCTAACTTGTACATTCCAGAGGCATGGGAAATAGTAAAACCTTTATAACTTGCACATTTACTGAAAAGTTCCAACAGTTGTTACAGGAGACTGCAAATATGAGGCAAATACAAAAACCTAGAACAACGAACAGATTTCATTTTTATATTACTGCTGTTATTATGAAACTCAAATATAGTTTGACATAAGGATAAATTCTGATTTTGCTTTTTTTAGTCCTTTGAGGGAAAAAATGAGCTTTCCTTTAGAAAACAAAAAAACAAAAACAAAAACAAACAAAAATTTAGCCTGGAATGAAAATATATGAAGAAAGGCTTTCAAGTTCCTTTCACTCCCCAAAACTTTTCTTTCTAACACCAAGTCACACTGAGTCGGGGAAGAAAGCATAACACTAGGGCAATGGGGAGGTGGGAATCAAAAGTAAATATGGAAATGAAGACTAAATACAAAATAATCTTGTGGTTCTAACTCTTAAAAAGAAAGTTTGACTATTTATACTAAGGTACAAAATGGACATAGATATGTTCCAAATCTCTGTTATTTTACAAAAGAGAGATAATAAAGATGGAAGCAGCAAAGTAAGCTTTGCTCATGAACTATTTTGATAATCTCCTTTACATTCTCAGATGCATTTTGCTGGACAGCTTTCCACTGATACATAGTTCATACAGAATTCCATATTTTACAGAGGCAAGGAGAGCGTCTGATTCATTGTCCTTGGAAATCAGCAGTTTGGCAAGTAACTACATTGCTATGTCATTTTAGAGATTATGCAAGATGGGGTGTGGGTATTCTATGCTCAGATAAAATGTGAAAAAGTGATGGTCTAGGTGGATCTAGGCCACCACCTAAGTGTGGTATAAGTAAAAAAAGGGATCTCCTGCATTTTCATACTATTGAGATTCCAAAACCTACTGTGTAAATAAGATTAATGCAGTCTATTTATCTGTAAAGCAGGGACTTAAGGGTTGGTTCTTGAGTTTCCCTGAAGGGCACCTGGGTGGTTCAGCTGGGTTATGAGAGCGAGCCCCACACCAGGCTCTGTGCTCCATGTAGAATGTGCTGGAGATTCTCTCTATGTCCATCCCCACTCAAACGCATTCTCTCTCTCTCTCTCTAAAAATAAAGACTAATAAAATCTTTAAAAAAATTTTCCCTGGGACTTTCTTTTGGGAAAGAAATGTTTTAATCCCTAGTGTTTCTTGATTATTATTATAAATAGTCTAGTATTTTATATATACATCTTACTTATAATCATTGTATTTAATGCAACAGCTCTCAATTTTTTTTTTAAATAAAAGTAGTTTGGCAATGTGCCTAATCTTTGGTGATACTGTGTAATCACTGTACTTTAAAGAATGGTTTATAGGTGACATGCATAATATCCCCCAAGAATTGTTTAGCATCTGATACATTTAAGATTTAATCAAATGTAAGTATAAAGTCTGAGATAATAAATTACCATGTGGATGTCAAACAAAGGGACCGCTGCAGTCTAGCAGTTGCTAGAAAATACTAATCTGCAGGAAAGGAATCAGGAATGGATAGAGCATTTTAAAATGTGGGCATTCTGGTAAAGATCACGTTGTATTCTGGTCTCCTTGAATGTATTTCAAGATGAAGAATAGTTCTCAAGGGAGTTGAGCGGTATGTGATTTTTTAGGAAACAGTTTCTTCCTTAATACATAATTGTTAGATAATTGCCAGTGTTTCTTACTTCAACTTTGAATTTACGAGAACAACTGACAATTCATTCTTTGTGAGAGGTTTTGTCTTTTCTACTTGTCTCCAGGGACTTCAGGAACTTAGTTTGCCAGAACTGGGAAATTTTCTCTAATCAGGTAATGGTGAATAATGTCTTATAGATTAATATGGATGTGGAGGGATAGGGAAGGAGAGTGAGGAGGGTAACAAACTGAACAATGGAAAAGCTATTTTCATGCTAATAATCTTAGGAAAATTGTACATTTCTACCTTAGTGTGAGATACAGTTTAAAAAGTTTTGGATTGTAGACAAAAAATAAATACAGTCAATTCTTCACTTGCAAAGTCTTTGTCTTAAAAGTTCTTCTGTAAATTGTTAGTTTAGGATAAAAGAGTATTTTAAATTATAGCAAAATTTCTAGCAACATAGAGAAACTTATTTTAAGTGGGGGAAAATTTTTAATTACTTAATAAAGTCTCTGAATACAGAATGTAGTCTGGACAAATCTTTAGCCATAGTTCACTGTTCAACATCTTTCTTTTTAAATTCTTTTTTTTTAATTTTTTTTTTAAAGATTTTATTTATTTATTTGACAGAGAGATCACAAGCAGGCAGAGAGGCAGGCAGAGAGAGAGGAGGAAGCAGGCTCCCCGCTGAGCAGAGAGCCCGATGCGGGGCTCGATCCCAGGACCCTGGGGATCATGACCTGAGCCGAAGGCAGCGGCTTAACCCACTGAGCCACCCAGGCGCCCCTCTTTTTAAATTCTTAATCTTGAGAACCCAGAGGATTAGTCAACCTATTCCTCTTTTATTTTCCTTATGTTTCACCAGGGATGTTTTCTTGAGTCAGGTATATAGGTAGAAGTAAACTAGTAAACATAGTTAAGGAAACTTAGACACTTACATTTGGGGGTGCCTGGGTGGCTCAGTCAGTAAAGCATCCAGCTCTTGATTTTGGCTTGGGTCATAATCTCAGGGCCCTGAGATCAAGCCCCTAGTCGGCCTCTGTGCTGGGCATGGAACTTGCTTAAGATTCTCTCTCTCCTTCTTCCTCTGCCCCTCTCCCCACTGAAGTGTACTCTTGAAAGAAAGAAAGAAAGAATTTATACTGAGGAAGCAGTATCTGGGGAGGAATGAGTGACTGGGAGGGTTTTCCTGTCTGTCTTCCCTTTATTTCCTTTCCGACACCACTGCTGTGCATGGGACAACAGAACTTTGGGCCATTTTTTAAATGTTGTTTTGCAAATAAGGGTATCTGTATTAGCAGATAAAAGAGGGGGAAATTAAAAGAAAATCCCAAATGATGTTTATGGGGAATAAACAAAATGCCTGAAGATGTAGATCCTAGCTTAACTAGTTACACCACTTAGGGAGTCAAGCCTCGGAGCCAATTACATGCAAGGGCTACTTGCCTGGAGCAAAACTCTACAAACATAGTATAAGCAGTTCAGGGTCTTGAACGCCAAGTTATTGATCCAAAATAAATTACTCTGTACACAAAATGTTACTATGAAGAGTGATAATAAATTACATGAATACATGATGCTTTATTATATGTATCATATAATACTATAATTATTATATTAGTATATATTATAATAATATGTATTATATTATATAGATATTATTATATAGATTATTATTATATATACATTGTGATTTCTTTTTAAAATGAATGGAGCCCTTGTTTTGAGTCACTGTGACAGGCCATTAGAGAAAATTATACTAAAATGACATCTAAATGCAGGTAATACTGCATAAGATATTTGTCATTACTGGGAGAATAGATGTGGTTCACATATTTGGATCATGTAATTAAGAGCCAGGAATGATTTCTATAAAGAATGAGTTCCTTAACTCAGAGGAAAAACTGTACAGGAAGAATGTTTTTTTTAATCTAGGGCAATTTCGCAAACTGATAAAAATGGCTTATGGTGGTATTAGAAGGAAATATTTAAGAAGCTAAACTAACTCTGTGATATTTAGTCTTCATTCTAGGACTCAAATATACACATTATAGAACACATACCAATCTCTCTTTTTAATTTTTTTTTTTTATTTTTTATTAACATATAATGTATTATTAGCCCCAGGGGTACAGGTCTGTGAATTGCCAGGTTTACACACTTCACAGGACTCATCATAGCACATAACCTCCCCAATGTCCATAACCCAACCACCCTCTCCCTACCCCCCCCTCCCCAGCAACCCTCAGTTTGTTTTGTGAGATTAAGAGTCTCTTATGGTTGAACACATACCAATCTCATCTGGACAACTCAAATGTCTCTGTACATGTTCCAGAACTGTTATATTTTGTAGTCATGGTGATTCACATGTTGAAATTATTTTCACTTTGGTGTATTCTTTTATTAAGGTCTGTCTTAAGAAATAGGATTCAGCCAAAAATGGAGGATGTGACATGACAGATACGGCAGTCACTCTAGTCCTTTTGTTCCTAGGTTAGAGGTTAGGATTTGGCTAATTGCCTTTTCCTACGCCCTATGGATATGGCAAGTATAAAAGCATATATACAGAATGGCAAATATAAAATTCATATAGCATACATTAAGGTTTAAGATTTCATTTTAATACCTCTTCTACTTGGTCACTTTCTGGAGAACTGAGGATTTGGGGTTGAATTTAGGACTACAATGTTGAGTTAGTAGATAGTATTCTAGGGAGCAATGGATTTAGATTTATTCATGGAGAAAATATTTAAATACATATACAATGCTTACAAAAAGGCAGAGTAAAGTCCTCCCAGACTTGTGGGAGAAACTACTTTTTTGAATGGATCCTTGTTTACCTCTTTTAATTAGCAAGAATGAGGTGTGGGCATGCAGGGAAGGCCTATGTTGAATTTAGGCCTATGTCAGATGAATAAAAAGATATTTTAATTCGCTCAACATGTCTAGGTTTTTTGCACTGGAGACAGGCTGAAGACTTACGAACACATTGAGGAATTGTGTGTAACATCACCTCTCTGCATTTTGCTTATTAAGCAATGGGGG